>NW_010261233.1:58115-74770 GCF_000690775.1 Eurypyga helias
GGGGCAGGAGGAGCCAACCACTGATTTTATACTGGTGACTTTTTAAATAGCTTGGTCTCAGTATGAAAATGGTTTTAAAAGGCTATGCATAAATTATTGTGTATCTGGCCCTATCTGGTATAGCTTTTTATTTGGGCTAATTGAAAAATGAAAATAAAAGCATTGACATTACAACAGTGAAACATTTCAGCCTTGTTAATATTGTTCAATGATGTGGAAAACAATCACGAAGAGAGGAAAGCTTTTCTCTACAATATTTCCATTAAAATATGTTTCTTAGCAAGAACATTTAGTAGTGTACCTTAAACATTCTGACTTGTCAAAGCTAATTCCTATTAAACAAAAACCTTGATTAACCCTGGCAATTTCAAAGGACATGTTTTTTTCTTATATTATCAATCAGTTATTGAGCGTGTCATGCCTAAAGTGCTATTTGATTTTTCTCTGCTTCTAACTGTCAGTATGAAGCCAGCGTCCATTGCTCAGAGCTACTCGGTGGATACAAATGCAAATGCTTCACTTACATTAATTGTGTATGTTTGCATACACACATGATAAGAATCTGGAAAGTTCCTTGAATATTTCCTTACCCTTGTTATTATTCTTTCTCCACTCTGTTATTAACATTACCTTATGATTTTCTTATCACCTTGAAATAAAGCTAGGTCTCTGTCTTTTTTTTTTTTTTTTAATGTTCTCTCTCTTCCAGGTTAATGTGGAAGGTGTCCACTGTGACAGGTGCAAGTCTGGTACATTTGGTCTCTCTGCCAGAAACCCACTTGGCTGCAGCAGTTGCTATTGCTTTGGCCTGACTACACAGTGCAGCGAGGCAAGGGGGCTGGTTCGCGTGTGGGTGAGTAGGAAACTGCTGAGCCATGTAATGCGATAATGTTTTTTCCTGCTGGCATCTTTTAGTCAGGCACTGAGAGGTAGCTAGAAAATGGCCAAACATTTAAGCAATCATTTTCCTCTTTATACTTTGAGAAGTGGAGAGAGCGGTATGTTCCATTAGACAATCAGGGTCAAGGCATTAAACGTAAATAAGTAGATAAAAAAAACAGTGATAGGATAGCTGATGTCAAGCCAAAGTAAAGCTATTAAAACCCAGGAAAGGGCAAGTTAGTCGTGTGGGGAAATTATGCAGTCCAGTGCATTGTAACATAATCCCTGGTTTATGATACACTCTACCCAGGTGTATTCAGGGCTCACAGATGATTGTTGTGCAGCATAGATTTCCTATGGTTCAATTAATCTGCTTATTTTCATTGTTGTGGGGGCTTTTAATTTTTAAAAAAGACCTTATGGAAGGTCTATTTAAATGGAAGAATGAGAGGGTATAATCCATCAGAGCAAACGAAGAGCTCTCCACCTTTTTGTTGAAGACGGCCTTGGGAACTATGCAAGGCTGACAAATAAGGCAGATTGGATGTCTCCATTTATCTGTTCGATGAGCACAAAATGCACATTGAGACTGTTGCTGTCCATCCTGCTGTGCCAGCTCCTCAATTACAATCTGGAGGAGCTATGTCTAATGGAAAATGACTAGGTCAGTCATATCTGCTGGAAAGCATGTCTGCTGTAGAGGCAATGTCTGCCTAATGCAAATCGGCCAAAGCCCCTGACTTGTTTCATGCACCAGCTTCAATTGTATAAGGATACTTCAGGCTGAAATCAAGGCGTGATCTCTTACTAAAGAGTTCATATCTCTTGGTTAAAGTAGTATGAGTAGCACCCATTCTCCCCTTCCTTGTCCAATCCAATAACACCTCTTTCTCTTCCTAGTGGATGAAGTGATATATCATGATCTTACCCAGTTTTTCTCATTCTTCCAGTTTTGCCCATCATATACCATCCCTGGATGTGTTTAAGAGACAGGTGGACGAGGTGCTGAGAGATATGGTTTAGTGGTGGACAGATACGGTTGGACTGGATGATCTCTAAGGTCTTTTCCAACCTAGTGATTCTATCATTCTATGATTCTATGAAAGGCTGTAAAAGACAGACAAGTTACCATATTTAATCAAGATCCGTGACAGCAACAGTTCTGGAAAATTGCGCTTTGACCTTTGTGGCAGCACAAAGCAGAAACATAGTTTAAACCTCCTGATTATTTTGTGTCTCTAGATTAATTTCCTTTCATATTTATGCTCCTATCTAAACAAGTGTATGTTCACATCTTGTCTAGTTTTTGATACTCTCATGGCCTATTTCAGAGTCGATTCAGAGTTGTAAACCGAGTGAGACTGGATTCTGCCAGCTGCTAGTGGCTATTTCAGATACTCTCAGGTGCTTCAAGTGGCATTACACCTTTCAGCAAGCAAATCCTGTCTTGTATGACAATAAGTCAAGGTTGATCTGAAATTCAAATGTGTGGACCACTTTCTTGATATTTAAAGTTGTAAACAGTAAATTACCGCTACGTTAGGAAGTCAGAAAACTTCACGTAGGGCTAGCAGTGTTAGGAATGTTTCCATGTCTGGTCAGTCCATAGATGCTGCTGTAGATGGAAATACCGAGATAATTACAACACAGTACAGGGCTTGGTTGATTCCTCATTACCTGATCTCTATTTCCTGAACAGCCTGTTGATGGGATGACTGTTGGAGATATGACTCTGCATTAGTTTTCTTTGTTTTCCTCACTCTTTGGGAGAAAGTAATTTTGATACCAGCCCTTTGCATTTGTTCACACACTTCCAGTGATGCTTTCATCTGCACAGAATTACTAAGAGACTACAGGTTTTTTTGATCAAAATAATGATTTATATATAATGCTATTGAGACTCGTTGAAAAAGTCTAAGAAAATTCCATCTAAGTGGCATCCTTATATTTTCTGTTAAATCTGAATTTGTAGTTGCAGAGACCCTGAGCCCTCACTCTCTGCATATTGCCCGGAGAACAGTCAACTTGAACACCGTGTAATAGTACCAAGGGATCAGGCACTGTGTTCCACAGCCTCAGTGATGTCTAAGTGTTGGTGAGAAGTATGCTTCTTTGTAAGGTACATTCCTCACAATCCAAACAGAAGAGACCCAAGACTGAAATAGCACTATGAAAAGCTCTTCGATAAAATTCGTGGGATCACTTGGCAGTGAAACTGTTTTAACCAGTGCCAGTACGCTCTTTGTTAATGTGAGGACAAGGTGCAAAAGGCCGAAGGGGGAAGTCATTATTATCACAGCTTTATACCTGAAGGAATATTAAGAATGTTTATGACAAATTGCTCATGGTGTGAAATGAAATTGCCTAGAAATAATTTTTTAAAGAGTTAGAGTTTCAAGACTAACACTGCATGGGGAAAAATAGCCTTGATTTTCTTCTTGAATTTTTTCAAATATGCGTAGGTGACCTTGAAGCCAGAGCAAATGATTCTGCCACTGGTGGATGAAACGCTTCAGAGCAGCACTCTTTCGGGGATTGCATTCCAGCCTCCTGAAATAGTAGCAGATATAGAACAGGTGATGCAGGATCTTCGGTCAGAACCTGTTTACTGGAGACTTCCAGAGCAGTTTGAGGGCCGAAAGGTAAACGTAAAATTCCACTGAATACTAACATGGATTTATGTATTTTTCTTTTTCAATCTTATACGTGTATTTTGCGATGCCTTTTTTCACTTCTAATAAATATGTCATCACACAGTTGGAAGGTACTTTAAAAGAAAATAAATGCCATTCCATTATTAAAAATTATTTGCTCCATTATCATGGAAATTTCTAAGTCTGTAATATAAACAATATTGAAAATAGATATTTATAGACAGTAACACATAATATTTTTCCACAGGATAAATTCTCTCATTAACATGTTATGTGAAAAATTAAGCTTCATTGATTTAATATAACTCTCTTGTAACTATTTTTTCCTCCATTTTAAACAAAAAATGGCTGATCTTTAAATTACACAGGATAAAATGATTGAAAGAACCCTCCTTTTGGATATTGTTATGCACCTCTGTGACAATGTATTTTGCACTTTTGATATTTCTCAGTTTGGCTTGGGAAAATTTAGATGTTTCTTTCTCTAAACATAAACTTTGGGGAGCTCCAGTGCACATACAAATAAATAGATAACATTTTGGTTTTGGTGTAGTACAATAACAAATTGCAGATGGATATTTTTGAACACAGCCCTTGTCCCCAGATAGTTCCACAAGCATGTATTGCTATTTTCAACCACACGCACATTCATCAGAGTGAACACAGGTGCAGAGTGTGCCTAGCTCTTGCATATGCCCAGGAATTTATATTTAGCTAACTGAAAATGAGATTTCTCTTTGCACTTTTGTGTTTTGCTTCGTTAGCTGACTGCTTATGGAGGGAAACTGAAATATGCAATCTACTTCGAAGCACGAGAAGAGACAGGTTTTACTACTTACTACCCGCAAGTCGTCATAAGAGGTGGGCCTCCCACCCATACAAGAATTATTGTCCGGCATATGGCTGCCCCTCTAATTGGGCAGCTGACAAGGCATGAGATAGAGATGACAGAGGTAACGCTTCTATCTGCTTTTTTTCCCCCAACTTCCCAGCTCGCTCTTTTTAATACTGTCAGTAATCTGGTTTATTTATATTGTTGTCTTTCAGCATGAATGGGAATATTATGGTGATGACCATAGAGTCAGAAACACTGTGCACTGGGAATATTTTCATGATGACCCAAGGATCAACAGGACTGTGTCCCAGGCAGATTTCACCTGGAAACATTATGGAGATGACTCAAGAGCAAGCATAGCTGTATCCCGGGAAGACTTCCTGAATGTGTTGTATGATGTTCATTACATTCTTATTAAGGCTACTCATGGAAATATCATGAGGCAGAGCAGGTAACTATTTCATGCAATGGTCTGAAAGAGTGCAGTAGTCACAGATAACCTGATTAAGCTCCCCGCTATTCCCAGCAGAATTTTTGTTCATCACATAAGCTGTAAGCAGTTGCTGAGAAGAACAGGAGGAATTAGCCTTCAGCATAGCAGAATATGCAGGAGAGGGAAATATTATTCAACAGAAAATTTAAATCACAATAGGCAGGTGAAATCTTTATTTTCAGGATCCTACAAGAGAAAACACATGTAAGCCCATACATCCTGAAATCAAACCTGAGTTATTTTTTGAATAAATGTCTACTTTATGAAAACACGGTTCTGTAATTACATATAAATTTTAGCATATGAAGGAAGTTTCTCTTGCACGTGGGAAATCAGATAAAAAGTCAAAGAAGAAAGAGTAATCCTTTAATAAAACCCTACTTGATACAATATATTAGGGGCAGATACGTTCAGTTTATTCATTAATAAGATGATGAAGTAAAGATAACACACTAAATATGAAGTGGACATTGGACTGCAAGCTATGATAAGTAATACAAAAAATCTGCTGCAACCTAAAGGTCAGATACAAGATTTTACACTTTGAAAGGAGTAGTCAGTTGAACAAACAAAGACAACTGCTTAGTGACCTACTGTTCAAAGAGGGATTTGTTGTTTACAACATACCACCAAGTGAATATGATTCATCAATTGTATTCTTGTTGAGAAGTGCTAATATTCTTGCTGCATGTATAAACAGGTATGGCCTGCAAAGTGCAAAAGAATTAATCTTTTACTTCCACCCATACTAGTAAAGCCTAAAATCCAGTTCTGAATACTGGAATTCAAGAAAAAATTATTAGTTTAGAAGATAAGTGACCATCATCACGGGTCACAAAATATGTCCTGTAAGAGAGTATGTAAATGACCAGATATATTTAGAAACAAAAGATTGCCTTAAGAGGCACTAAATGTTGCCACAAAGAGAAATAAAATAATCAATTCTCTGTTGCCATGGTGGGTAAGTCAAAAAAGAAAAGAGCTTTAAATTCAGCCGGAAAGATTCACATGAGAAAGAAAAAATCCTGGGGGTAAAGAAGTTCTAGAATTGATTAAATAGACTAAAAGAAAAAATTATATTACTTAATTTAGTAATTACATTACTCAAAACTTTTAATAATGGATTCACAGTATCCTTTGCAAGCAAAATTTCTTAACAAGGACACAGGAGTAATTGGAGGTAAACTCCGAAGTTCTCCAGACATCCTTTCTAAGATTCTGTCATAAAAGTGATCGGCTAAAATTATTTCTAGATTTCTAGGTTAAAAATAGGTCTGTAAGAGTATGGCCTTTGGAATTTGAGGGTGAATAGTAGTGCAGATACCATGCAACTTGGCAGCATTGTGTGACAGAAAACACAGTCATTGTTGCTGCTGTTGTCTGTAAAGTATATCATTTACAGAAAAGTATTCGTCCAGCTCACACTGGCTAGATGCTGAATATTAACAACAGATGCCATCAATGTTTTATATTTGTTTCATGTATTTTTGGCATTGTCCAGTTAGGATATTGTATTACAAGCCCAGGGAATTCCCATGGAGAGTGTTATGAAAGTAACTCCAATGCGACATGGAAAATTTGAGCAGCTTATCCATGTTTTGTGTCTGTTTCTCCCTTCCCTTTATGCACTACAGATCCTAGTTCAGCTGTGGAAGCAAAAGCTGAGTACTACCGCAGCTCAGGCGTCACAGGCGAAGTTATGAAACTGAGCCTCTGTGTTCATTATGTTGTTCTGAGTTGCATATGACTGAACTAGACCTGCCTCATAAAACACCACCATTTTATCAAGGCTACCTAGTCATGAGGCATAGAACAGAACAGAGGAGGAATTTCAGTTTCAGGGCAGGCTTGCAAGGTGACACTTCAAGAACCAAAATGTATTTTTACAGCATCGCATTTCAGAATGTGGCATTTTACATGACAGCAGGACTTATCAAAGAGTTAATCTGTTTTTCTGGTAGCTCTCCATCTGAAGTCCTAACCTTGCATGTAATACCTTATTTGATTCTGGAGGCGATTATGTTGCAATAGATTTTTATGCTCTGTCTAGTTACATAGGTAACATTCATCACATGGCATCTGAGACTTTAAGAGGAAAATAAGCATTAGGAATACCTTATTATTTTTTCAGGTTAGCACCTTGTATGATTTCAGATGAATTTTTGCTTAAGACCACAAAATAAATCCCCAAAAATGTTTTTAAAGGTTAGTGGAATATTAGCTTGCATTGGAACTGAATTTTTTTATTAAAAACAGTCTGAGACCCTGTAAAGGACAGTATTTATGCTCAACTTTAAACATATTTGAATTCAGTGACTTATAATAAAGCATTTGTTTAAATAGACTGTGTTGTGCTTTCTAAATAAGGACCCTGTTCAAAAATGGTGAAGTTTCTCTTCCTACCTGACTGTGCCTGGTAGTGTAAAGCAAAGTATAACGCAAAAGTAACTGTGTATGGGAGAAGGAAAATATATTTGAAGTCTTTTTAATTTTTGTAAGGTTTTTAATAGTGCCTTAATTTCAATGGCAGAGTTTAAAAGCTGCAGATAAGTGATAAACTACAGGAAAAGCACTTTAAAATAAAAAGTCATGGCAGCAGCAGCAGCTGGAAGCATAAAAATAGCCTAGTTCTAAGTGTTAGCGCTGCATTAGCTATACCGTTTAGCAGCAATGCTAATGTTGTTTCTGCTTCAAAACTGTAGCGTTACTAGTGATTTAGAGATTTCTGCTCAGAATCCAGAGCCAAACATTTTTCTCCTATATTGTTCATTTTGTTGCCTGCTTAAATTGAAACATTTCTTTTATTAGATTTTGTTTTGCTTTTCAGGCGACTGGGCTGTGATAATAAATTAGTTTGAATTGGAAGTATGCTTTCAATTTGCCTGTGAATTATTTCAATATCCCTGACACTGATCATGTAGCAGTGGTTGGACTGCTGCCTATTAGGCATGTTCCAAGAATCAGCCAAGCCTGACCTTCCTTAAGTAATATCTTCACACAAACAGCGGGTTACTTTGTGGTCCCAGAGTATATTATTATGTAAATACAGCTTTCTGACAGCAAATAGGGTTGGGGTTTTTTTTTGCAATACACAGATTGTTGCCTCAGCCTTGAAGATGATGGAAATGCAGATTTCATTTTGGTTTTCCATTAAATGTACAGAAATTTCAATGTAAGCTTACACTGAAATATGTAATATTTCTTGACATATCAGATCTAAATGCTTTTGCCCTCTTTATTTTCAGTCTTCTGTTTTGACCTGGCTTTTTTTGCTTGCTTGCTTTTTTTTGTTTAGATTCCCTCCTCCACTGAACCCCTTTCTTCAAGTAGTAAGAAGGGAGCACAGGGTTCAATTTCCTAGGTGATTTGGGGATTTTGCATTGACACAATGTACCAAAGAGGTGTAGGTCTGGTCACCTGAGCTGAACCACAAAACTCTCATTTAGTTCAGCAGTGGGCATTTGCACAGTCATCCTGACATCAGTGCCTCTGTGCCAACGTGCACAAGAAGGGTGTTGCAATTATCAAGGTTTAACGGACTATGAGTGTGAGGAGGAGTTGAGCAGTTCTGTGGGGTCCTCTGCATTAGCCCTGTGCACAGGCACTTCATGAGTAGGCTCAAGCTGCGTTACCAACATTTATTCAGCTGGCTATTCACACATTCGTCAACGTTTTCTCTTAGGCTGGCATTATACTTGAAGCTTTAAAATTTACACTATTATACCCTTTTTATGTACCAAAGACAGTAAGGAGTTTCAAATCATATTATTCGTTTAAAAAAAAAATATAACGAACACCCAAAATAAAGAAGCCAAAAGGACAACTCTGTGGTACATTAGGATTAAGTGTATATCATTAGATATTACATTTTTTGTCTTTATGATGTACTCAACCCTATCTGGCAGGCCAGCATGCGTACTGGAAAACAGGGAGTGGTTGGGAGGCAAGGATATTATTTTTAATACAATCAAAACAAGTATTTGGAAAGTTAAAATTTCAGAAACTCTACCATGAAACATAGCCCTTTGTCATACTAACAGATGCTTCTGCAGTAGGATTCGTTGTTTGCTTCAAATTGTTTGTTTATGTGTCTAAATGATGCTAAGGGGAAAAAAGGGGGAGGAGGGTGGTGATATCTGGCTACAGATCTTAAAATTCCAGTTAAAAAGGCAAATGTCCAATGTCTCTGAAGTCTACTCTAGAGCTTGTTACATTGCTTTAGTTGCTGGGGATAGATTTTATTTTTTAAATAGTTGCCTCATTAAAAGCTCATTTAGTGAACATTTTTATTGCTGTACCTCTGAGCATCATGAATTGGAACGGCATTTAGTATGTGACTTCAATTTCTTAATGAGTTGCTCCAAATGAAGAATCGGGTATGAGCTTTTGTTAATGGTTTGGCTGAAAAGGGATTAACTAGAAGAGATAGGCTCAAGCAGAAGAGGAGAGTTAGTTATACTATTGCCTAGAAATAGAAAATGAGACTGAAGGTGCTGGAAGCTTTGCTGTTTCCTTAGGAGAGGCAAAACTAGTGCTGTTTGTCTCCTGTAGGTCAAGAAGTCTGCAAACAGCAACATAAGACTCTTTTCTCCCATGTCAGCAGACTATGAACTATGGTTTTGAGTTAGTACTTGACTAATCTCATTAGAGGTGTTTGCTCCTTTTTTCAGGATTTCTGAGATCTCAATGGAAGTTGCTGAAGATGGCAGTGTGTCTGGAATGACTCCTCAGGCTTACTTGATTGAGAAATGTGACTGCCCATTGGGTTATTCTGGTTTGTCTTGTGAGGTACAGTGTAACCTGACTTCCAGTAAAAGTCTTTACACCTTCTTTTGTCCATTCATTAGTAAGGTGGGATAAGTAATTAGTGTGTGAATTCATTTAGGTGGCAACAAGTCTCCATTAATTTAATTATCTGTATTCTTTCTCTCTCAGATACCTCTCTCACAAGCAATTTAAGAACTTAATTTTGTCCAGTTTGCTTTCATTTTGCATGCAAAATAGCACTGCAAATGCATAAAAAATGTAGATGAGAACCATTCTGTAGCATGTCTGTGCTTCATGAAAGATGTTTTCAAAATAGGAAATGCCTACTGTGCATGTTCAAACTGCCAGCTTTCTGTATGCATGTAATTCATTGAAGTGGATCTCTGAAAATAAGCTGAAGAGGGCCACTGAGTTCTGGCAGATATCTTTCCATTTTACTCCCCACAATTCTTCTTCCAGTGCTGTTACAGGATTCCCATAAGGAGATCCTGCTCAGTCCGCATACTAAACCTTGCCACCTGTAATATTTCAGTACGCTTTATATGAGGAATGGAGCTGCTTGTAAAGAGGAGCAGAAATTCTGGAATATGATCCAAATAGTGTATTTGGCTTTATTCTTAGAAGCCAAATGGAATCTCGATGTCTTAAATACAATAGATCTGATACTAATGGAAATTTTTGCCCTGAACTGTTCACGTTTGGTAAATTTCTAATCAATTGAACACTGGCAGAAAAGCGTTGCTCAACTAAGAGAGCTCAGTGGTCCTTATGCACACACTATATTTACTTTTTAATTCTGAAAATATTTTCATGCTGAAGACTGCGTGTTTCAAAAAGTGCCCAAGTTTTATAGAGAATCAGCTGATTTGCATGCTTATGTAAAATTGCTCTTATGGTAGGTACCAGAGGAAGTGTTTAAAATGTAGTATGTTGACTGCAGATTATTAGTTATTTAGACAGTTCTGACTGTCTGTGCTCTTGATAATGAGACTGGCAGTCTTTGTGTGTGGGAAACACCATGCAGTTTTTAAGCAGCAGTAGTAATTCCATATGCTTTGGTTGCAATTGTTATATGGAAGTAGCAGGGAACACCACCTCGACTATTCTGCAAATCCCTCAGACATCCTAAGTGATCTTGTAACAGGTTCCCCCAAGCTAGCAGCGGGAGAAAATTTGGAATGAGTAAATGAAGGGAAAAATGCCTTGATACCTGCGAGAATTCCGCTTTCTTCAGGTGTTATACAGGGCTGTGTTACTCAGCAAATGAGGCAACAGGAACAGGGAGTTCATAGGAACTGTGTTCAAGGAAGTCATTTTCCTTGCACACTGTTTAGGTAAGAGCATACACCTGAGTGTGTGTAAATACACATATGAGAAATTAATGGGCTTCAGCAGTTGCTGAACAGACTTTTTAAAAGTTACTGTAACAAATTACATTTTTGAAGGAAAATGTATGATAATGTAATTAGAACTTTATTTTAATTCACACCCACCAGGGGCTGGAATAAATGTCTCAGTTGCAACCTTCATACTTCATGCTTAATTGTGCAGTCTTCACATGCTCATAACTTAGTTTATTTTTAGTGTGCTCAGTGAAGGTTATGGTGTGTTCTGTGAAGGTTTATTTAATTTCAGCAAAAAAAAGCATCTGATACTCAGGCATTTTTTAAGCAAATGCTAACAGAGTATCTATTTCATGATTTATCCTGTAATTGCATTGTGAAGACTATGTGCACAGCAGTTTTTACTAGAAGTGACATTTATACCCCCCTCCCTTCTTTTTTTCTCTTTTTTTTTTTTTTTTTAATCCAGTAACAGACTGAAAATAAGTAGTAGTAAGAGTTTCCCTAATGGCTACTTCTGAAAAACTTACAAACTAGTAATGAAAAATGTAGTCTTCTTTATCTTTTGCCTGTGTTCCGTTTCATCTCAGGAACGCTTCGATCAAAATAGATGAGAAGAATGTCAATAGCATATCAGAAAAAATAGAAGTTAGATTTGTTTGAGGATGTACCATATATTTATACCTCGATCTTAAAGTCACACTGAACTTGTAAAGCTGTGCTTTGTACCATTTTATGTTTGGACAAGGACTCTTCTGGGGATGGAGAGAGAGGAGAAAAATTAGGAAGTTGTAGTAAGAGAAAAATTACTTTCAGTTGAGGTTATTTATCTAAATTGGAATTTTTTACAAACCATGAAAAGGCAGATAGACTGTTTCTGTGCTTCAGGGATCTGAATGTAGTCTAAGTCAAAATAAAAGGGAAAAAGCAGAAGTGAGTTAGATTACTTTCTTTGTGATTCTGAAGAAAATAATTGTGTTTATGCTTTTTCCATAACTTAGACTCCTGGAGGTTTTGGCAATGATTATAAAACTGTCAGAGTGGTGTCATATGAATAGAATCTAGCATGTCAGCCCATGCTTGACTGAAGAATCTTGCTTTTGATCACAAGAAATTACTTACTCCATGTTATCTTCTAATTTGCATCCTTTTGATTGTGAAAAGTGTACTATTCACATTCTTTCCAAAAAGCACAAATTGTGGTCAACACTAGGAAATAACCTCATCAGACAGCCTTCAGGGTCTCCTAGCACCACTAGATGGTGGGATGTGTACGTGGGACGAGTGGCTCTTCCGTATGCACCTACCCCTAATGGTCTGAACTAGAAAGTGGTCCTGTTTGTATTTTTATGCTGCCATAGCTGTGTGCTTCTGGGAGCTATGCAGACACTTTTATACATTTGCATAATAAGCCTGAAATAAAGATCAAGTGCTTGGTTTTGCGTGCGTCAGCTTTGCTAGTGATTTTTGGGTTGCTCTCAGAATTTTATTGCCAAGCTGGTTTAGAGGAGACTTAGTGACAGATAAATTTGATTTGGGGCTAATAGTCCCAAGACATGGAAAACCTTTAATATTTTGAATTCTTTACTTTTATGGTCTTTAAATTATATAGCTATAAATAATGCAGCCATGCAGTCATTTTTTTTTATTATCATCATTCGGCTTTTGCTTGTTATCCATCAGGCAGTATGGAGGCAGATATTAGCTTGTCAAACCTGAAAAACTCACCAAGGGCGAAGGAAACAGAATCATCACACTTGCTCTCCACAGTCCATGCAAAAAACTTATTTCCAAAACAAACCTTATTCTTAAGAAATGAAAGGAATGATGCGTGATGTACAGTGAGAACAGTGAGGTGTTCTGCGTCTGAATGAAAGGTCTCTCAAGCTGTAATATGAAAAGCCTGGTGCTGGTGGAGTGCTCCAGGGATTTTTCAGCAATGTTTCCAATTAGGGCTGGCTCTTGTTATCTGTAAAGTACTGTATATTGTTTGTAGCACAGCTGGAAGCCTGTCAGGTTCTTTTCACAACTTGTAAAAACTGGTGATTGGAAAGATGAGCTTGCCGTGCTCCCTATACCCAGTCCACTCTGTAATGATCTGTTTTCTTCTGCATCTTTTTTATTGCAGTCATGCTCTCCAGGATTTTACAGGCTTCCATCTTCACCCACAGGAAGAATGCCTGCTCAGTCCTTAGGTGCTTGTGTTGTATGTCAGTGTCATGGGCACAGTACTATGTGTGACCCTGAAACATCCATTTGTCAGGTATTGTATTTCTGAACTTATGCACTAGGTTGATCTTAGTGTAGAATTCGTAAATTGTGTAACTAACTGATCTAAAAAGATAGAGGGCAATATTTTAATCCAATTTTGCTTAAATAAGTGTCAAAGTTTAAGGGGGGGATCAAAAAAAGCAAACCATTTACCTTTAAAGTTTTCCATTCTGATTTTCTAGAGTTTGGATTATGCAGTGCTTTTTTGCTTCTGAATTACTATTTGTGTAAAAAGAAAAACTAAATATCTGCAAGCCAAAGAAGCAATGCACCATGTTGTGCAATAAAACCAACACTGCTCTTAGAGGTAATAATACATGTGACCTGATACAGTAAGATTGAATTTTAATTCGTTATTTCGCCTGCTTCAATGACTGGAACAAAAGAGTGAAGGAAGGATGAATGGGATAAGAAATTCCATAGGATGCATCTGGCTAGCTACAGGCCTTCATTATTTCTCCTTGTAAACTCATACATAGCTCAGCAGGCATTTGATAGATGCTTAAAACAAGCAGTCCCACTGTGAATCATATCAGGGACAGAGAAATTATGAATCGAAATAAGTTCGAATCCCTGAGGCTGGGAACAAAATGTTGTATTCTTTCTTGTAATTATCAAATTCAGCTTTCATTCTGTCTGCTTCCTCTGCAGAATTGTCAGCACAATACTGCTGGTCACCACTGTGAGAGATGTGCACTGGGATTTTATGGCATTGTCCAAGGCTCTCCGGGTGACTGTCAGCCTTGTGCTTGTCCCCTACCCATTTCTAGTAACAAGTAAGTAAGCAAACTCATGACACAGAATTACCTCTCCAGCAAGCAAGAGCTTTGTTTTGTGTTCACTGTGTCCTTTTCAGATGGCCACAGGAGAACTGCGTCATGTGGAGCCGTACTAAAAAGTTTCCTATCTACTTCTGTTAATTGATCTTCCTTTAAAAGTCGGAAATTGCTCCCTTGCTAATTTGTGATGAATAAATTAATAAGTGCTAGAAAATGCAATACTCAACAGATAATGAATGTGTGTTATAAAGGTATTCTCACAAATGAAGCTAGAGCGGAACTCAAGTACAATATAGCCACAAGGGAGCTGTAAAAAGTCTTATGCTCATATATTATGTTGGTATAAATGTGTTACATTGCCTTTCTTGCTCCACTGTGGAATTTATTGATTCCTTATTTAATGTTACATGAGTTTCAGGCAATTTGTGAAAGATAGAATAATTTAAAAGCAATATAGTTATTGCAGCATAAATTTTATTGGTTGCTTTATGCTAATGAGCCTTACCACGATGTCTCCGCATGTGTTCCCAATAGATGATACTCTAGCACTTGAGATTTGTTTGTTGTTTTGCTGAGAAGCTCTTAATGATATTTGGAATCATACCATAGCACTGCTCTGAAACGGGCTGTGGTTCATGATCATCCACTTGAAAGGTTGGAAGCGTTCCTTAAACCCATTTTTCTGTGCTTTGCCTGATCTTTAGGATGTTTTAGTGAGTATAACTGAGAGTTTGGTTTTTTTTTCTTCTGCATTTTATCATTTTGGGGTCGTCAGGGGTTTATTTTGTAGGAGAGAATTCCTTTCTCAAACATCATAGCTAAACACATCATGATCTTTCATCCTCATAAGTGTTTTTAAGAAGACTTCCAAACTCATGAATACTAAACTGAGACCCAAAAGAATTATAAAAGGGGCTCAAAGAAATACGCTTTATCTCAGAAGGATATAATGACGTCTTAACTTCAAGGTTTTCTGAGTTGTACCCTTTTTGATGAATGTTTTCTGTTACAATTTGATTATTTTCCTACCTACTAGTATCAGGAAGGGAAATTCAAGTTGCAAATACACTGGAAAAATAACTTTTCCTGTCGTTAACTGGCAGTAGGAAGGGCTGAAAACATAATTCAGTCCTGGTTTTTTTTCTGGGGTTAAAGAACCTTTGGTTGCCCAGAAATACAGGTGTCAGATCAGAAAATCAACATGTCCAGAAACAGAACTACTTGGGTTTTGTAGAGCTTAACTCAGATGTCTCTAGACATCTCGGACAGGATTTTTACTTGTTAGCTGTAGCCATTAGCAATTTTGGTACCTGTATATAGATGCAGGGACAGACAACTATACATCTCACCCATGTTAAAACTGAAGGAAACCACCACTGGAGAGAAGGCAGGGAAGGCGATGTTTCATATGTGTGTGTATGCCTGTCTGTGCATCTCCATTTTCCACTGCTGGTTAAGGATGACTACATGCCTAACTTTTAGATGGATAGGACTAGGTGGGACAGATCCATTCCCTAAAGCCTACAGAATTAGGTGGAAAACAAGGGTACCACACCTTGGATTTGTGTGTATTGTGCAGCTCATTGAAAGCACTTTACGATACTATTGAGATTAAAAAATATAACTGCCTGCAGCTGTTGTATGGTAGTCGAGTAACCATAATCTGTATGAAATGCAGATAGCTAAAGAGCTGTCTCATTAGCTTATGATGTCATAACTCACATGATAATATTTATGAATAGACATAGTGCAATTTAATTTCATTTATTAAATTTTACAGAACTCTACTAAGGTCTTAAATACTGGTTTTATACTCCTGTACAGTCAACAGTCAGCTTCAGATGTGATGAGCTGAAAAACAAAAAACCAGAACAGAGAGAATAAGTTCTTTCTGGGGGTGTGGATCTATTTTTATAGAGTTGAAAATGTGTTGGATAATGAGTTTGTGAGTAATAGATCAATTTGTTTGCAGTTTTTTGCAAAGCTGTAATTTTATATACTCATTCAATTACTATTGATTTAATGCATTATAAGCAAGTTACAGTAGGATGCTGACTGTACTGTACCTAAAAGGAGCTCTGGGCTCACTGTTAGCCACCTCTGTGCTTTTCTGCTTCTTCTTTTACGAAGAACTGAGTTGTACAGTATCACGCCATTTTAATATTTAGTTGTACTTCTTTTCCCCTACCTAACCTTTCTCTTTAACTGTGCAGGCACGTAATGCACTAATGTTCTAACAACATGTTAGTTTGCACAGTTCCCACAGGTACACGCTGCAGTCACTAGCTATTCATCTATGTCATGGCCTAATAAAAACAAAGTAGCTTTTCCTATGATTAAAATAGGAACCTTCCCTGATCATGTAGAAGGTAGCTTTTAGTTTTGTTTTGTTTTTTCTTTTTTTTTTCTGTAGGCCAGTGTTTTCTCTTCAGTATGTCCTTGAGAAGATCATCTGACACTGCCTTTTAGGAAGATTTCATATGGCTATGACTTTGTTTCCTTTCTCCCTCTGTGTGTCTTACCTTTGAGTAAACTCTTCACAGCTTATCTCCTTTCATTCAAACTAAAGTTAAATCAGACTGAAGAGGGTTGATGTTTGCTAGCTCAGTTTCTTCATAGAATCATAGAATG
>NW_010261234.1:0-331 GCF_000690775.1 Eurypyga helias
GCCATCCCATGCTTTGCCATGCTGTACTGTGCCGTGTCATCCTGTGCCGTGCTGTGTTGTGCCATCCCATGCTGTGCCATGCCGTGTCATACCACACCATGCCATGCCATGCCATGCCGTGTTATGTCATGCCGTGTTATGCCATCCCGTGCCATGCTGTGCCGTGCCATGTTATGCTATACTGTGACATGCCACGCCATGCCACGCCATATCATGCCATGCCATGCTTTGCCATGCTATACCGCACCGTGCCATCCCGTGCCGTGCCGTGTTATGCCGTCCCATGCCATGCCGTGCTGTGCCATGCCATCCCATGCCATGTTATGCGATA
>NW_010261235.1:0-15217 GCF_000690775.1 Eurypyga helias
CGGGACCCTCTCCCGCAGCCCCCGGGGGGGGCAGCCAGCGCGCCGGCAAAGCGGGAGACCTCCGGTGCTCCTGGGCTGCACCCCCCATCGCTACGGGCTGCGGCCCCCGCTCAGCGACAGCTTCTCCACGGTGATGCTGGCAGCAGGGTTAGGGTTGGGGACACCAGGTCCACCTCCTGGTACTACCCAGATGCTGCCCCAAGCATCCTTCCGCTCGGACGTCTCCAGGAGCTCGTGCTCTCCCGGTGCCTGTCCTGTCCTGTGGGACAGGCCGGGGAGCACAACTTCTCCCGCAGTGCCGCGTGGGCTAAAGCACATGGCGCTTAGAACAGGTTACGTGAGCACTTACCAGATGCTAAGAAAGGTAAAGGTGCTGCAAAATTGAGTACAGCGGAATTCAAGCTGCTGCAGCAAATACACCATCTTCCGAGAACCTCCGACTAGGAGGAGTATCCTTTTGGGCATTAAAAGCACTCAAAACTGAAGTTATCCTTCCCCTGCGCAGGCTGAAGCAGAGTAAAACCACAGTGAACACAGAGAGAAATTAATGAAAAAAACCGCCCAAACCCCAAAGGTTGACCACCCCTGCGCCATCACTGACCTGCATTTTGGTTTCCCGCTAGACTTAACAGGAACACTGCCTCCCTGCACTACGAGCTGCTGGGGTCAGCAAGGTAAGCACGCAGTTCCTAAAGATAAAAATGCTTTGGATACCAACTGTTATTTAGTAAAACGCATCTGTTTTCTACTCAGTATTTAAGTTAATTGCATAAAAATGACACAGTAATGAAATAGGTGGCACTTCCTTTAACAGCTTGCCGCTTAATGGCATCAAAGCCCGACGGCACCGAAATCCATACCCCACTGCCAGCTAATGAAGGTCTTAACATGAAAGCCGATGCAAAGAGCAAAACCAAGCTGCTGACAGGAACAGGAATGGTGCAAATATGCTGGGATCCGAGATCACTAGCACATACCCACAGCACAGCAGGCAGTAATGATTATTAATTATTTAAGAAAAGAACATAAGAGCTCCGGCATAAGCTGAAGAAAATATGCAGAAGCATTGCTCTGGGATCCTCCAGTTGGATTACTGTTAATTAGCAGAGTACATGAGTCTCAAGGAAAGATCTAAAAGCATCTTATGCTAGCAGGAGCGTATAATTAAGCCATCATTTGCATCTTTGCAGTAGTATGCATCTTCTCACTGATAACATCATAGGCAAAGCACCATTTTATGATGAAGTATTGTCTACAATGCTGACTGTACAACAGTGTAACGCAACCTTATACAGCATCAATTTAACATCCCACATGTATTGAGAGTTTTAGCAGAGAGAGATACTGTAAGGCTTCTTCCACCCTTGGAGAATTTTAGATTTATTTTCTTAAAACAGGTTTAAAACCAGCTTCCGCCCCACCTTAGTTTGCTACCACCGATCTTCCTGAGATGGAGCATCCTGCCACCCCAGTACTCACTTTTATCATCACAAGACATGGTGGATGCTCGGGAGACCGCTTAACTCCTAGTTCTCCAAGAGGCTGGGTGGAACATTGCTCACGCCTCATGGGAACGCACAGACCTTCACAAAGTAAACAGAAGACACAAGTGCACTGCAGCTGATCACACCTACGCTCAATCATCACCCGACCTGCCCCAACCGCAAAACGGGAAGAATACGCTTAGCGGCAGCAGGGGAATGTTAGGAAGTTTGATTATCTCAAGGTCAAGTTTTTCTAGCATTTGTGCAAGTACTGTATGAAGACTGGATAGTGTTTTGTAAAAATCTAACAGATGAAATGGGTTTTTCTTTTTAATAGTTTCTAATTTCTGTTCAATAAGGCTGCTGTTCTTTCTAGTAAGCCAAAACTTCAGGAAACCTTCTGCTCTGAATCCCTACCTGACTTAGAAAAACCCTCTCAATTCACTCCGTTCTTCTCTGATGTCCAATCCTTCCTTAATCTGCTCTGAAATTCATTTAGGATTCCTTCACAGTACAGCTGCTTCACCCCCTAACTCCCTCTGCATTTGTTGGCATCTCCCTCTCATTAAGGGCTTCAGCAGCATCTGTCCACACAAGCCCTGCTTTCATTATCCACCCGATCTGACCACGTACACCAAAAATGAAAACCCTGTTTCTCTGGAAGATGTGTGCCATACCCCACAAGGGACTTGTTCTTAGTTGGGAATCTTTTTTCTTTTTGGCATTCTTTTATATTTCAGGCTTAGTCTGACAATTCCCATCTATCAAAATCATGCTCTGATGCAGAAACAGTACAATGTTTCCTGAAAATTAAGTGCAGTTCAACCCACCAACTCTCTGCATACTTGGGACAGCCTAATAAATGATGCAGGGTCACAACAGTCAGTGGAAACTTCCATGGCTAGTGGCAAGCACCACCTGTGTAGAACGGAGAAAGTACAGGAATAGTTCAGCTACCTTAGTCACCACATTCAATGTTCCTACAGACTGCGCAGTGAGAAGGCATGCAGTGCTGTTTTAGAGGGATGGACAAATAAGCCCTTTAGTGTACAAAAAGGCTATGACAAGCCAGACTTTTGTTAATCCAAACATTGTTTGTACGGTAAGAAGCCTTCTCAGCTGCATGTTTGATTCAAAACCAGAAGCGTTCCCAGATTAAATCTGGTATTTACAAAATTGCAAAGCACGCTCGTTTACGACAACATTACAGAACTTAAAAATTTCCACCTTACAAAGATATTAACTGAACAACCAAAAGAAAAGCTACTGACCCAGGCGTTAACACTCCTGACCACAGGATGTGCAGGTGGTTCTGCCTGATGGTTTCAGCACATCTGTGATTTTTACCGACCCATTTTTGGAGCCAAATTAAAAACATGACCCTAAACATTATCAAGCAGCAAACTAATCTGATAGCAAGATGAAGAGAGATGTCCGTGAGTAGAAGTTGTTCCAAAAAGAAGTCAGCTATTAAATACATCCGTAACACGTTAGCGTGTTGAATTACCATAGACATTCCAGTGCGTGATACAGCAATGCCTTGCATATAGTTTTATCCACCAACCTTAGGTCTGTATCTCCTCTTTTAAGACATTAGAGATTACTTATTCTGAAATGTTTTTATTTATCCTGCCAGATGCTGTCAGATCCTTTAGGCCACCTTTTCAGATGCTCTTGACTGAGGTGGGAAGCTTGGATGTTTAAAAGTTATAGGAGAGAAATCTTGGGCAACAAACTCCAGTAACCTTCCCCTCTCCTTCACAGGAGTAAAAACTCTGTTAAAGTTAAAATCCTACACCTCATAATGAGGCAAGGTGTCATGTTTTCCATGACTCCTAAAGGAAAAAGCCAATCTGAGCACTCCTATGCAGTAGCTAAGCAGACAGAACTGAGAGAGTTTACTTCCCTGGTAGAAAAGACTTCCCCAAAACTCAGTGAGGATGACATGAAAATGATGGAAGGGGCGAAACCCAACAGTGCCTGCAGGCTTTTATTTCTTCACAATGTAAAAACTGTATTTGCCCTTACGTAGGAAGAGATGGCCATACTGAAAATGAAAACAAACGGGTATGTTTTAATTTGCCTACCACCTCAGCCGCTAATACAGCCTTAAATGCCTGGTCAGTCTGGTACCAGTGATATGGAATTCTCTATCAAAATGAATTGGATTTTAACAAGCAAGGTAACGTGATGAACAAAAGGATCCCTTAAGGAATCTTATCTTTGTCTTAAAGGCAAAATACAATTGCTACTTTTCCATTCAAGATCAAAGAAGGGAAATAATACAAGGAGACAAAGACAGAAGAGACACAGAGCATCAGAAGCTTCACTTTCTTTTAGATCAGTACAATCACTATACTCACCCTACAGAGAAAGATGATTTTAAAAGGGGGGTTATATATCGCCAAAGAGAACGCTGGGCAACTTCGCTGATGTGTTTAAAGCTACTGTACCTTACAACTCTGATTTCAGAAGTTGAATGATAAACAAACAACAAAGCACTTTCAATCTTCAAAGCGATGTATCATCAGTAACAACTTCACAGTGCTCAGTATCAAGTATCATAATCTGTATTTTACTCCAGGAGGGAAAGATGTATGGAGACTAAGTGATCCACCTGGGTCTGATGCTGAACCAGGGGTGGAACTCAAACATCACAAGCTTGTATGTTCAACCACAAAGTCATGCTTTCACTTAGGGGTTGTTCTTTTGTTACCAATTTTTATTTGAGCAAATCATTACTAGAATAAATTATGGACTTTTTCCCAGCCCTTACAGAAACATTTGAGATACTCGTGGAGATACTTCCCAGGATTGTTTGGCAAAATATTTAGCACAGCGCAGCAATTAACTTACTCTGCCTCTGAAATTAATCTAACCACTTCAAGTATGTTAGTTAAATAACTATTTGCTAACATTTGAATAGCTTCATATTGAACAGCTATTCAACAGCTGAACAACAGCTTCCTTGCTAAATTGTATTTACAGCCCAAGCATTCCGCAGGACGTAGCCAGCCTCTGGGTTAGAGCTGGTCTTTCTGACCCGGCACAACTCTGAGATGGGAAGTCTGGCCTGGCAGACAGAACCTTGCAGTGATATTGGTCATTGATTTCAGTCTCATCTTTGTCCATCTAAATCACAAGAGATCTTTTCAAGAGCAGGAAGAGCACCATGTTAAAAACATACTCGGTCAAGGATCAACTTCATAGGAATTCTACAACCACCTGCAGTACAGAAAGTTTGAAAAAAATCCTGTAATATATGCAAATCAATAATAAAAGAAGAGTTTCTCCTGGAAACATAACATACACCTCTCTAAAACTACGAGAAAAAAGACGTGCATACTATTGTATTGTAGACTTACTGCGATGGGTAGGAGTGCTGAGAGATTTACTTTACATACTAACGCTGCAAGCAGGCTGGGGGGGGGTGAGGGGAGCAGAGTTAGTGAGTACCAGGAATGAGCAGAAAGGAAAAGAAGGCAGCTACAGTCCCCACGGACTGTTTTGTTCTCAGTAATTTTAGACTGTCTAGTAACGCCTTTTAATAAGCTGCAATCAGCTCTAAAGCTGCAATCAGCTTTTGTCAGAGAACATAATACTGCCCCAGACAGGAAAACAGTTCTGATACAATGGACAAAGACCCCATCTAAATAAAAGCTTTTAAAAAAAAAAGGAGAAAAAAGTTCCACCAGTGAAACACACAATTTATGCTGTCTGTACTGTGTACCCTTTCACGTCTAAAATATTAGATGTCAAAAGGATATCTATTAAAGCAAAATACATCTCAAAAGCCACACTTCCTGGTTTACTCCACTCCTAGTTTACTCTTAGATGAACTTGTTTATTTATAGGCTATTTACGCCCTGTAAGTGCAACCTAAATTAAGGCTGATTGTTAATTTTCTGTCTATAGTCTGTGCTACCCACTTCGTCTCCAAGTGACTACTACGCGACACCAAGATTAATGTCACGATAGGCTAAGTTCAAGACTACCTCCGCTCTGTTCGCTCAGTTTAATGGCAGCGTTCACTCAAGTTCAAGTCTAGCTATAAAAACCCAAGATACATATGTGATAGGTAAAACATGGATGTTCCACTCCCTAAACACAGGATTTCCCAAAACAGTGGGTCAGCTTCAACGCTGACAGATACAGCTCCAGCTCCACTGTTGCCACAACAGCCATGGCACCATAAACTGACTCCACCTAACATTTGGGTCTAAAAGTTGGTTTATAAACCATCACTAATTCTAAAAGAATTCATGATCACACTTTCAGTAGATGTATTTCTGAATTTGTATAACCCAAATCACTATCCCTTTCTTTCTTTTCGAGTCCAGAGGAAGCCACAAAGATGCTCAGAGGGCTGGAGCCCCTCTGCCATGGGGACAGGCTGAGAGAATTGGGCTTGTTCAGCCTGGAGAAGGGAAGGCTCCGGGGAGACCTTATAGCCCCTTCCAGTGCCTGAAGGGGCTACAAGGAAGCTGGGGGGGGCTTTTTACAAGGGCCTGTAGTGACAGGACAAGGGGTAATGGGTTTAAATTGAAAGTGGGGAGGTTTAGATTAGATATCAGGAAGAAGTTCCTCCCAGAGAGGGTGGGGAGGCACTGGGACAGGTTGCCCAGAGAAGCTGTGGATGCCCCATCCCTGGAAGTGTCCAAGGCCAGGCTGGATGAGGCTTGGAGCAACCTGGTCTAGTGGAAGGTGTCCCTGCCCATGGCAGGGGGGTTGGAACTAGATGATCTTTAAGGTCCTTTCCAACCCAAACCATTCTATGATTCTATGATTCCAGCAACAGACACTGTGATGGCTGTTATCACATTTTACAGGTCAGTTCAGGAACGTGCCTAAAACTTAAAGTAAGACACGTTGCCCAAAAGATACCCAATCACAGCACAAAATCTGTTTGTCCTGAAGATACACCTCTCACCTTCGCAGTATAGGCAGAGATCCATTCAACAACTTCTTAATTCCATTTGCTGGAGAGTTAGCATAAACAGCTGTGGCATTTGGTTATTCTAATTACTCTCGCTTAAGGAAAAGTCAATGTATCCCTTGGAGAGAAAACAGAATTTGTGGAATTTAAGCAACAAAACAGTAGCTTTCTTCTCTTGGTGTATTTCTGCCTCATCTAACGGGGAAGGGAACTGACCGTATCCATGACTGGTAAGTCACACGTTCTCTGAGGGATGCCAGATAATAACAGCACATCAGCACACTCACAGCCAAACGCTCCTTTTGCCAACAAGATTTCGTAACGCTTCCTCCACTTCTGAAGCTCTCCAAAGAAAGGAAGTGCTGACTCCCTGTTATAATACATAGTCGAAAGGAACCAAAACTGTCGTAATGTTTGAACTCTTTTTGCACAGAAGTCAGAGGAAAATCACTCTTTTTCATTAAATTACCTTTTTTTTTTTCAATTTTGCCTTTTTGTTTTTAAACAGTTAGAAGCTGTATACTTTTCTCTAGCTAGAGGTAAAATAATAAGGGGAACAGGTATGAAATTCAATTAAGAAATTATTTTCAAACACTTGCATTGATCAAACAATGACAGCTTTCCCCCCACCTTTTAAACCTGTTTCTACTTACCAGCCCTTCCATGCTATCTCAAAAATACTGGGAAAGAATGGCAGCCTGCCGTTATACAGCCAGAGCAGGGTCACAGAAAGGGCTTCTCCTTGCCATTTCCTAGCAGTTCCCTGTCATTTCAATACACAAGGTTAAATTACTCCCGAAGCCTCCCTACAGGGCTTCCATTGTTTGTCAGTCAGGGCTAGGACACAATCGCACTCATTCATGTGCGCAGCAAACAAGCAGCTGAGGGCCAACCATCAGCATACAGTCCCATTTTGGTTCTTCTGCAAACAGTTTGTGGAAAGATGGCATTTCAAAACAAAACCCATGTCAATTTTTCAAAGCTTCAATGCATTCCTAGTAAAAACTACTCAGTAGGGAGTTCAGACAAAAATTAAGACAACTGGAGAACAACGTGAAGAATCACCCAAACCCCCCCACTTGCTTCTTAGGACCGCTCCCCAGAAAAAGATCTGCTCGCTACGGCCACATGCGAAAAGATTACGTTTTAATAGTTAGAGAAATACACATTCAGAAAAGTTCAAAACAGCCGATTCTTTCCAAAGGCCACGCTTTTGGTTTTTTTTTGAATACCACGCAGTGTTCAGCCTCAGAGCTTATATTATTAAGGGGTACAGACACCAAGGTTCCAAAGTGCACTTAAGGCTGTTCACTTCATATCCTCTGGTTAAGAACCCAAGAGGTTTAGGGTTTGGGTGGTTGTTTTGCTTTTCTTTTTTTCCTCAACATGTTAAAAAATAGAAAAAACAAATGGAATAATAGAAGTCCAATGCTGCTGATAACTGGAGAGACAGAAGCCTCACGCACCTCTTCACTGTTTTGCCTTTTCTACTTCAAAACTTGCTAGAGCAAAGACTTTGTCTCCTGATCCTATGAGAGGAAAAAACATTTTCAGTCAGTATTAGAATTTTGAATTTCCTTATATACAATTTAAATCAAGTAAAACATTTGAGATCAAAAGAAATCCAACCTACATTTTGAAAACTAGAACACTTGACCTAATTAAAAAAAAAAAAAGAGACATACTGGCTCGACAGGTCTGAAACCAGCCCTGATGCATTGGGTCTGGCTGGGATGGAGTTAACTTTCCCCACAGCGGCTCTCATAGTGCTGTGCTTTGCATCTGTAGCTAGAATGGTGTTGATAACGCACTGAAGTTCTGGCTACTGCAGAGAAGCATCAAGGTTGTCTCGCTCCCAGAGGTCAGGAGGCCTGGGGTGGGCAGGAGGCTAGGAGGGGACACAGCCAGGAGAGCTGACAACTGACCAGAGGGACATTCCATACCATGGCACCATAAAAGGCAGGATAAAAGAGGAGATGAGGGATTTGCTATTAAGGCATTTGTCTTCTTAAGGAACTGCTACACCTATTGAAGTCCCAGAAAGTGACTGGACATCGCCTGCTCATGGGAAGTAGAGAATAAACCTTTTTGTTTTCCTTTGCTTCTGTTCACAGCCTTTGCTTTTCGTTATTACATTGCCTTTATCTCGACCCACAAGTTTCTCATTTTATTTTCTCACTCTGTGCCCGAGGAGGGGGAGTGAGAGTGGCTTGGTGGGCACCTGCTGAGCAGCCAAGGTCACTCCACCACACAAGAGAGCTGCTAACCAGGCACCCTTTTGAACCAAGCAGCTCTCCACTCACTTACACGCTCTTGGAGTACTGAAATTTAGGTCACAGAGACAGTGTATTTGGACCATGACCTAGTCTGGTGCATTCCTGTTCCACAGTTCTTCCATCACAGTTCTAACTGTAATCCCAGAATGAAGAGCTGACAACTGACCAGAGGGACATTCCATACCATGGCACCATAAAAGGCAGGATAAAAGAGGAGATGAGGGATTTGCTATTAAGGCATTTGTCTTCTTAAGGAACTGCTACACCTATTGAAGTCCCAGAAAGTGACTGGACATCGCCTGCTCATGGGAAGTAGAGAATAAACCTTTTTGTTTTCCTTTGCTTCTGTTCACAGCCTTTGCTTTTCGTTATTACATTGCCTTTATCTCGACCCACAAGTTTCTCATTTTATTTTCTCACTCTGTGCCCGAGGAGGGGGAGTGAGAGTGGCTTGGTGGGCACCTGCTGAGCAGCCAAGGTCACTCCACCACACAAGAGAGCTGCTAACCAGGCACCCTTTTGAACCAAGCAGCTCTCCACTCACTTACACGCTCTTGGAGTACTGAAATTTAGGTCACAGAGACAGTGTATTTGGACCATGACCTAGTCTGGTGCATTCCTGTTCCACAGTTCTTCCATCACAGTTCTAACTGTAATCCCAGAATGAACCGTTATGCTTATTTAATGCATATTATAACTGAACTGTTGGTCTTGTCGGTATAATTAGTGGCATGACAATCAGAGCAAGCAGAGTGGCTTAAAGCTGTATTTTGACAGTGTGCCAATAATCGCCAAATTCTCTGCATCGAGCAGAGGAAAAGGCTCTCCTGAAGGGAGTAATTAATGCAAAATGATCTGTGATTGACCATTAAGAGCGGTATCTCTGCTTGGGAAGACCATTTGACCCTTCAGCTTTACGGGCAACACTTGGCATTTTATGGATATTTGGCACTGAATTTATTTGCTGCGTTACTTTTCCCTCATGGATAGTGTATCAGAGCTTCATTGTTAATGAAACAGGAAAATGTACATCAAAATTTAATGGCATGAATCTTTTCTTCATATTTTCTCTCGCAGTCAAGTATTTCTATTTATCGGTGTTCAATGAGGCAAAGAAAGTGGAAGTTATGAGACTGAAAACTTACCAAGGTCAGTTGAGACCCTCTCAAACTGGCTCAGGGCCGCACCAGCATTTGCTGACAAGAACGTCTCATCATCTGGAGTGAGCTAAATCCAAAAGGCCACAACTGTGAACTTGGTACCTTAACTCTGCATATTCCCACCCCCCACATGGGCATATACACCAACTGTGACAGGTCACAGCCATTATCAATTTGCAGTTTTCCAGTGGCAGGGTTATCTAACAGGAAAGCAAATGCAAGCTACTCCCCCTACCAATGACTTTTTTCTCCGTGGCACCTGTCAGCCCAGGAAGGACGGCACACGCAACGTCAGACATGCCTCTGCACACACCACTAAGCTCCAAGTTGACCTCCAGTGATAATTTTGGATGAAAAGGTCACACCGCACCTCTGTACCAAAACCATGAAAAGGATGACAACTAATTTTTTTTGTCATGTGGTCAATACAGTAGTGAGCTGAGATCTAACCTTGCTTCCTACTGTCTCCAGAGAGAAGCAAAAATACACAGTCACTGCCAGCTTTGACCACGTTAAGAATCACTGACCTAGAAATGGTCCTCTTCCTTCACAGTGACATTTGCACACGTATATTTTGCTTTTACATGCATGCTCTGATGCCTTGTGACAGATGCCCATAAAACATTTACAGCAATGAAGTCTTAACTTAGAATATCGGAACTTTCCAAAAGTAGGTTATGACTCTCTCGCTTAATTAGCCTCAGATATAGATCCTTATTAAAGCAAACCCTACGTGTGTCACACTGCCCACAGTGTTGGTGTCAGTTTACTAAAATAAAAAAAGGCAGGTACAGGCATTCATTATTATCTTGGAAAGAGGGAAAAAATGTTAGTTACCTGCCCCTGCTTTGTAAGCAAATACCTAACTACTTCACATTTTGCAGTACTGCACAAACATGTAAGATTTACCATCGCTTTTCACAAGCGGAACAGACGTGACACTACTGTCCTCACAAGTCCTCTGTGAAGTAGGTTACTGACCATTTTGAAAGATAAAGAAGCTGTGTAAAAATGTGAAGTGGCTTGTCTGAAGCAACCCAAAGAACTCACTCCAGGAGGATTAGACCTCTTCACTTGTTCAGTTCACAACCTTAACTACCCTTTTAACCTACTTCCAAAACATTTTTTTTCCTCTGACAGTCAAGCAATAAAAATACACTAAGGGAGAGCAATGGCAGTATCATCCACTTGGAATGCAGCTCCATTGAGTACTGCACCTGATCTTTTCCATTACACTCCCTCATTTCCTAACACTGTTTAAGCACAGATACACAGCAACCCAATTTCTTCATGTACCAGCAACAAGAAGAAATAACAACTTCTCTTCCTCCCTCTACTGGTAAAACCCAGGGATTGCTCTGTCACAGAGGTACCCACCGGGGAAACAACCAGTTTATCCCTCATTTCTCCGATCTATTTATCCTATATCAAGAGGTAGGAATTAGCACCAACAAAAAATTAAGTAAAGCTCAGTGTTTGTCAAAAGTCTTGGATAGCTCCTGCCAGCTGGAGAGGTGGTAGTTAGCTGATAAAGACTTGGCTTATAGCTTTTATGAATATCATCAGCTTGTACCAGCTTAGGCACAACCCGTTCACACGGCTCACCAAAGAAAGCATTGTAAAGCAGAAACAGCCTTACAGAAATGTACAGTGCTATCAGATACTATGTTCAGTAGTGAGGGCTTAGTGTGAAAAAGGAAGGACATTCACATACTACAAATGCAAGCTGCAATTTATTATTTGCACATTAAAAAAACCTAGTAATTTCTTATTTCAATGATTTAAAATTCCTCTTCAATATATAGATAGAAAATGGTATTCACCTAACGGTCATACCAACACCTTACCTTCTCACCAAGCTTCCTGAGGGCAGTCAGGATTTCCACTTTCTGCTGCGTGTATAGGTCTCGCCCCAACTTCCCAACCATTAGGTCTCGGTCCATCTGTATACCAGGGGGTGAAGTAATACATAAGCTTCTCATTAGGTTTCACTCAGAACAACAGTACGAGCAACGCAACAGCTTAATAATATCATCAGTAAGCATGGTACCCATGGAAGTAAGGGACAGAGCTAGCCATAATTCAAAAAATGGCCACGAGGCTTTTGGATCATTCTGCAAATACCCTTTGCACCCCACCCTGGCACTCTTGAGTTCTCCAAACTTGAATCTCTTTTAACCAAAGACTGCTATTAATTCAAAAGCACAGATTCCCGTATCAGCGATACATGGAGGAATCCCACTTCATCCCACTTCATCTCAGTCTCAAGTCCAGTCTAGATCTGAGACATCAAGTGCACTCTCCAGCCCCTCAATACCATGAGGTTCATTCCCTTCAGATTTCCTATCTGCAGTTATACTCCATTCACTGTCAAACCCATTTCTGTTTCGAAGCAGCAAGACAGAAGATAATCCAACACATACCCACTCTTGTCTCCCTTACCTCAATGAGCATTTTAAACTGACCAAATTCTGAAAGAGAACTTTATCTCCTTACAATGCTGCCAGAGTTTTCTAACACACTTCGCGCTCTCCCTGCGATCATTGCGTATTTAAATCAGTCTAGCCCAGATGAACAGTTTTTACAGTAAAACAGAAACCTTTACCTCTGCTAATCTTGTCCTCAATTGCCTTGGTTGTTTCTTTGCAAACATTCGAATTACTTCTGGAGTTTTAAATGCTTGGCTGATGGCTGCCTGTATTGCCTACAAGGAGAAGAGCAGGAACGATGAGAACTAACAGCAGTGGCAAGCTATAGCTGCACGAGAAGATTAATGACTGAAAAGCATCGTTAGTATCCTCCACATCACCTGATAAAGAGCTTTTCTTTTTTTGCATAACCATGGATGCGAGATGTAAAAATCTATGACCTTTATGCAGGGCTTGAAAAAGCACTAATTAGTGCAACTACACTGGGAATGAGCTGTGCAACTTTTCATTATTTCTTAATTTCTAATTATTTCCAATATCTTACTGATAGGAGCACATCACAAGTGAATGTGCTATGCTATCTTTAGCAGTTACAATGCACTCGCTGTCGATTACAGCTCTTTTCAGGGTGAGCAGAAAGTAAACGATGAGGCAAATCTCCAACTGTTACTCAAAATCCTCCATGGAGTACCAAAACTATTAGGATGACATCTCACCACAGTTATGTCTGGACAAATCATGACCTCTCTGGAAACCAAAGCCTATGGCTCAGAGGGAACAAACGATGCTCTGACTAAACAACTGAAATGACAGATAATGTAACAAAAGTTTGGAAGTAAGCATAAAATAAGATCAATTCACTAAAAGAACTTAAAGTTACACAGTCACTCCAGGAGCCTTTGCTTTTGGACGGTATGGATCTCCGAATTACAAATCAGCAATAGCAGCACAGGAGGTGCTGTCTTTATGCTTTCTAACAACAGGCATGAACTTGACTTCTCGTGATCCATATTGGCCTGGATTGTCCCCCACACCTTCTCTATTAACTTGTATTATTTTACATTGTTTTCTAATATTAAGGATCCGATACGGTTCCCACAGTTGTTGTTGAATTATGGCTATAATTGAACATTTTTTTTCCTTTTAAAACGAAGAGCCCTAACCAAGCTTTTGCATATACACATATATTAAATAGTAAGAACATTAGATACATAAACCTAGTTTTCACACATGCCCGTCTGAAAATTATAATGAACCACTTTTATCTATTTTCTGTTTCATTGAGCCCAGGCAAAACATGAACTATTTATAGTAACACATCATCCTTACCAGTTGCATCCCACTGAGCTCATCCACCAAAGTCATATCTCCAGACATGATCTTCTTCAGCGAGTCATTGATCTCACTCAGCTGTTCCAGAGTTTCTTTTTTGGTCTCCTCATACTCATCTGCATCTAGCTCCTCTCTAAAGGAGATCCAACAAGACACATGAATTCATAGGATTAAACCCGACACGTAACATGGAGAAAAGGGTCTCGGGGAATATCATGAGGCATGCTTCCTCAGACAGCAATGAAAACATTCACCTCACATCATACTGTTCTGTTGCTAGCCCCCTGAGCTGCTACTTAGCTTGGGTTTGCACCCCCTCCTAGCCACCCACGCACTTGTGTTGTCATTGCATAAAATGACGTGAAAGAAATCACATGAAAACGTTAGACGAACTTAAGAAAAACCACCCCCAAACATTCGTAACTATAAGATAAAACAAAGCAAGACACAAAAGCAAATAACTGCTATTAAAAATGTCCATGTGCAAATTGTGAATTCTGTGAATGGCTATTAAAAGTTAAAAAGTCACACTGAAATATAAAATTTGAAAGAAACCAGTAATGAGTATTTCTGCCTCCATTTTCCTCCAGAACATGACAAATAATGTGATCTTAATAAAAAGTTTTTTTTTTTTAAATAATTTGTATTACCTAAGACAAACATCTTAGCTAATTCTTAAAAAATAAAGCCACAGCAAAACACAAAACAAAAACCCCCACAAGTTCTTTGAAAGGTTGGTCTTCTGTCAACCACTTAAGAAAGAATTATTACCATATAGAGAGGAAAGCATTTATTTTTATTACCTGCATTCCTCCAGATCTTGCAGCTGCTGCATTAGTCTATCCAACTGCTCTTCCAAGTTTTGTTTGAGCTTACTGGTCTCTGTTGTTCCTCTTGAAGCCATTTTTGTTTACACACAAAATTTTAAGTTGTTACATGACACTCCTAAGAGAAAGAACACTTTATTGTTGTGTATCAACAACTTAAAACTTCTTTGCTCCAAGTATCAATAAATCTATGCAATATCTTGGTGGTGGAATGTCAAATCAAAACACCCGGGGATCCTCGCAGTGGAAATACAGGAATGTCAGGCTGGGTCCACAGGATTGTCCTTGGCAGCCAGAGGCAGTTCACCAAGGTAATCACCAGCCACAGGACATAAACCCAAACAATCGGGATGACGGGAATCCTGAGGTCCCGCTATACGAAACAGCGGATTCTCCTCTCCGACTGTCCCTTGGGAAACTGTAGAAGGGACAACGACCCGGAGGCAGGTGTCTGAAGCAGGCGAACACCTCAGAATCATTAGCAGCAGCAAACCAGGGCACTCCAGAGGAAACCGGTGCTCCGCCGGGTATGGGACAGGGTGTCCGACGGCAGCGATGGCAACTCCCGCGTCACGTTCCGGTTCCACCGCCCGCGACCAGCAAGTTCCGAGGTTTGCACTACGGCCGACGGCTTCAGCAGAAAACGGGCCCCCGCCCCGCCGAAAGGCGCGCGAGGGGAGCGAACGGGAGGTGCCCGCCAGGAAGAACGAGAAGGGACGCCGGGGCTACCCAACTCCTGCTACCCCCGAGGCCAGGGCTGCAGCGCGGCTCTT
>NW_010261236.1:0-2308 GCF_000690775.1 Eurypyga helias
TCTGCCTCACTTTGTCCAGGAGCCGGTTTCCCAGGTCTCTCTGCATAGTAACCCTTACAATACTGGAATTTTCCAGACCTGCTAGCAAAGCAAACGCCGTAACAAGATACTGACCATTATACTTAAAAACCTTCACAGCCTTAGTACCATGGCTTTTTAAAGTGGATGTAACTCATGCCCAAAGTCTCTTTGCGGAACCACTGACATGTAAGAAACACCTACCCAAAATAAAAAGGCAGGACTGTAAAGTCCTCCAGTCAGACTAGATTTATACTGGCCAACAATCCATTTTGACACATGCAGGTACAGATGAATGGAGATGCTTTATGATGGAAATTTCCAAATGCAGAAACCTGGAGTTGGGTTCATAATTCTATTCAGAGATCCTTAATTAAATCTCACATCTTGTGCGTAGCAGGACCTTCACTTTGATTGAGAACTTTTGTAAGGGAGCTTATAATAATCACTTCATATCATTCCACTCCACTTTTATGGTGCTGCTTAAGGTCCCATGCGCTTCTCTCAGCACGGATGCCCTGGGGATATTACAGCTGTAAACTTAAGCTCTGCTTAATAAAAGTTACAACGTTGCTGAGCCAAATGACCTACCCCATACCAACAAGCTTCCTGCCAACTGCTGCCATGCTACCTAACTGACTCTGTCCTGGGTGTAGGGATGTCACTGCGCAGCACAGCAAACCTGTGGAAGCAAGACGTCCCCGTTACCAGGAGCTGAGCCAGTCTCTACTGTTCTCTGATGTTCTACAATAATATCCTGCAGTATTTTTCCAGGGAATTTTCCTCAGGCACCCGAATGAGCACATTAAGATCCAGATGCTTGCATGCAGTTACCTAGCAGGGATCTGGTGCCCAAAAGTTCTAGACCAAGATAGTGTGGGAATCCCAGGGACTCAGATTGGATGAAGGGAACGCGCTCATGCCTGGGACTGGTACAGGCTGCTTGCCCTTCACAGGAATCCCCGTAGGTCTCCCTGATGCAGAAACTACGAGGCAGTTAAATCCCAGCTCTCCTTAGGGCATGAGTCATTTACCTGGAGTCTTTGGATCACTGGGAAGCACCACCTGACGTGGGCAAGCCACCCACATGAGGCAGCCATGCACTGAGCGTAAACGGAGCTAATGAACGCCAAGGGAAATGGCAGTGCTTCCAGCCTGCTGACAAGCATCACGCGGTCTAGTTATAACTGTCAGGACCTTGAAAGCCAAAGCCATGCCATGGACTGCACATAAATCTTAATGCACTGGAAACCACTTAAATTACAGCTTAGCAGGCTAAGGCAGAAAGGAAATCAGGGAAGCAATCAGCTTGGGTAAAAGCATGACCAAATTGGAGTTCTAAGTCAGTGATACTGGAACTCAGTGGAGAGCTGGTCCCTTGGAAACTGAGCCCAAGGAGACAGCTGTACCACCACTGACTATCAGGTTATGCATTTCCTCTGCCTGAAGAAAGCACGTGAAATTCAGACCCCAGACAAGTGCTCATTGATCCTCTCTCGACTACTATGCTGGGGACTGAATCTGGCATCCCCAGAGCCAAGGAAGAGCTCTTTAGTTAAGGATTTAATGAGAGCAACCCCTGAGGGGTCCGATGCAGAGGAGGACCTGCAGGGCACGCTCACCCACGTGCTGCAGCACCATGCCTGTGGGCTGGTAAACTCCTGCCCTGCAAACTCCCATGTTAACAGTCACTACCCAGAATACTTATTTCCCTGTCTGAAGGGCTGGAGAGCAGAGAAATCAAGATTTTATCAGTTCCAGTTTGTTTTCTGGGATTCTCAACTCCTGAAGCAATGGCCCTGCATGGCATCCAGCACCCACATAGGGGTAAGCAGGGAGAAAATCACTGAAAATCAGACACTGGCACCAAAGTCAGCACAGGGCACCCCAGGGTGCAGCAGCAACAGACGCCCTGTCCTCAGGCTTCATAATTTACCCTCTGTAACACTGACCCTCTCTCTGCTCTTCCAAATTACTCCTCTCCTGTGGCAGCACTAAGCTCTTTGCCCACTCAAAGGCCCGGAGACAGAGGCCATCTGCTGGCAGTTCTTCTGGGATCTTGTGCACTCTGAGTTGCCCCAGGGCTTTTTTTCCTCTCTTGGCCTGTTCTTTGCTTGACATTCTTCGGCTGAATGACCAGCGACAAACACCGCCTGGAAACGCTGGGCTTTGGGCGTGAGCTTCCTAATCTTGTTTCCCTGTTACCCTCTGGACCAGGAGGTCTGGATTTTCAGGTATTAAGAGCTAATAACCTAATTTATTAATGTGGAGAGGCAGGGATGCAGGGGGG
>NW_010261236.1:2339-16893 GCF_000690775.1 Eurypyga helias
TTAAGAACAATCCCTGCAGCGATGAGCCTTAAGACTCTACAGAGACCAACAGGGATGTGCTGGCAGTGAATCCAGCACTCAGTGCCTCACCGCTGGAAGCATCTCCTTCCCAGGTGACGTGCACAACATGTTGGCAGGTCCCCATGAGCAGCTGTGCTCCCCGACGTTAGACCATGACAGAGAGGTGGCCACCCAGCAGAAAAGATTTTCAGCAAAGACAAACACTCCTCGAGTTTCAAAGGAAGGGGTTGAACTATCTAACTCACTAGACATAATTTTAATAGCAAACTATTTCCTGCAGCACTCTATCAGAAGAAAACGTTCCTTAGTGACTGACCATGGTCATTATTTGGGTTTTCTGTGCAGCTCTGGGGTTCAAGGGTGCTTCCAAATTAACCACCGGTCTGGAATTTCACTCCACAAAGTTTGGAGGAGGCTGTAGTGAGCACCAGAAGGCTCTGGTCTGGAGAAGCAGGTTTTTCTGACAGATTACTGTACCTGAGACAGCCTCACCTGGCAACACTGCAAGTGAGAGTAAGAAAACAGGCAGTGGATACACGCCCCTTCTCCCTGCTCCTCAGGGACAGGAAGCCAAGGGAATCCGTACTGCTGCCAGGCTGGGGATGAGAGGAGCATGAGGGCAACTAGGTGGCTCGGCTGCAGATGCTGTTTCCATTCAGGTTTTCATGCGGTACATTTAAATTCACATTAAGGGCTTGTCAGGAGGCATCCAGAAGCAGAGACTCTGGGTCAGTCTTCATGCTACTGCACAGGAAACCCTTGATGCAATTCCAGGTCAGCCCCACAATAACAGAACAGTATCTCATGGCAAAGCGGGACAAATGTCTGCTTGTGGCCGAGGCCACAGTCACAGTGAGCCTACCATCACTGCAGCGGGCCAAGGGGGGCAGGAAGGGAATCACGTCCCATCTGCTGCGAAGCCGCATTGACGAATGGGCCTCATTGTGTTAAGTGTCTCGGTAACAGCAGCGACAGCTGAGGTGAGGTTTTAATTTTCCACCAATATAAATGGCATATGTCTTAGCAGTGAACATCATTATTGGATCACAAAGACCTTATGCAAATCCAACCCATCATCCTCAAGTCGCAGCTGCTTGGCCAAGCCAAGCAGAAAATTAAAATACCTTCACTGAAACAGCCCAGACACGTTCTGCACCAGGTACTAGAAGAGAGGAAAATGACTTGATGGCACACAGCAAAACCTGCCTGCAAGGCCAGCTCCTGGCATGCCAGGCATTTGCGTTAAAGGCAGAACAGTGCGTCATTTGCCAAACTGAAGTTATGAGCAGTTTGTCAGCTGTGTCGGTGCTGGGTAGAAATAAGAAAATGTGCCTCACCATGCTTAGGGTGAATTTTATAGGCTCCACTTCCCTTTGTTCGGTTATACACAGTCCGAGGTGGTTCATTCCAACCTGAAAAGTCACAGCAGTTACCAAGATATGTCTGCAAACGAGACAGGAATAAAGGGATTCTTACAGGTCCTACCAATGGTGGCACTTAAAAACCATGGAGCTTTTTGGGAATTCGGTCCTTGGAGCCCTCACATCGTCACAGAGACTGGCACCAACAAGCCAGGCTGGCACTGCAGAGATGGTGTGTCTCACCCCTACGGCTCGCCTACAACGGTGCTTGGGCATCCTCCTGGGTGAATCCTGACAGCACCCAACCTCCCTCACCATGTAAACCCCCTTCAAGGCGAGGATCCTGGTCCCACTCCTCAGGCCCTGCGTGTGTCTGTGTGGTGATCTGTGCGCATGTGATGAGTTGTGTTGGGCCACAGCAGGCAAGCCTCCGAGCCTTTGAAACCTGGTCTAGGCCTAGGGGTGGTGGTTGGGGTCAGCTCACGCTTCCAGGAACAGCATGAGACCAGGCTGTGAGACCAATAAACCACGGGGCTGGCGGCCACAACCAGGCAGCCCCCACCTCAAGGGACCTTCTCCTGTGCCGTGACCAACCCACCAAGCTGCGACACCCCTTGTGAGACAGCACCTCAAACCAGAGATGTCAAAAAGAGCCCGCAGATTTTGTGCTATCTGTATGGAAAAGCAAGAAAAGCCTAATCCTTTCTGCCTGTCTTGACAGCAGCCTGGGAAATCCTGCCTCCTGAGAAGCTGAGCATCCCTGCCTGCCTTCAGGGAATCTGTCAAGGGCCTCACTCCCCCAGACAGTCCTCAAAGGGACAGATCTCTCAGGGCTTCTCCCTTTCCCTTGACGAGGCACAGGCTCTGCCATTGATTTTTTTAAGAACTCCTTGCTCAGCTCAGGTAATGAAAAGTCACCTCCCTGTTCATCCTCACCAGCTGCAACATCAATGCAGCACCATATATTAATGTACGAGTGACACTGCCTCATCGCTATGCATCTCTGCATCGAATGAGGCTGCAGATCCATCCACCACTTTCAGCCAGGAGCCACTGCAGAGCCTCAGCACTTCCCGGGAGACATCCCCACTCTGAGGAAGAGAGCTAGCCCCGGGGGTGCTCACCAGGGACTGAAGCAACACAGTTGTTGGGCTGCCCTCACTCATGGCCTAAGCTTGGGCCAGCTAATTAAGTGCTCCCCTCCTTATCCAAGAGATAAGAGATGTTTTACCCAGGAACACTGGAGAATAAATGCACGTGGGACCGTGTGGGGCTGAAATCCTCCAGAAATGGGAGACCCACAAAAGTCACGGATAGACACTGTGCGGTTGCACCAACCATTTCTCACTCATACCCTCCTTGTTCACATCCAACTCAGATTTGACAGTTTTCCTCTCTGTTCAGCTCTTTTTTGCCCCAGTGTTAACCAGTTTACCAGCACCCACTTGTGTATGTGGCCACAAATCATTCATGACCCTGCCCAGCAGTACCTGGGGGCCCCCATCACACCAGCAGCATTGCCACAGCAGGGCTGTAACCGAGCCAAGAGGCATGAGCTGGAAACCCCACGTCCTGTTTAGAGGGTGATGAGGTCTTGGTGGCACTTTGACTCATAATTCAGACATGGAATCAGGATCCCAGAGGCTGCCCATCCCTCCTCCAGCATCGGAGGCTTCCAGTGGTATCTCAGTCACATCTTCCTGGCTGCAGCCTTCATCCAGGTCTGAAATCTGCCACATGGCTTCTGGCCATGTCCTTCCACATTACTGGCCTTTGGGAGAGACCCTCCCCATGCCTTTCATACTTCCCTGAGATCATTCCATCTCAAGCAAATCCCCCCTCATCAGCTTAGCAAAACGTCCCATGAACTGGGCTCTCCATCCTCCCCGTCACCAAAGAGGACAAATCCCACCAGAAGGCAGTGGCTGCCCCGGGCAGGGTTTGCCCACCAGGAAAAGCAGCACGGGGGGGCGAAAGGGGATGCCCACGGTGCAGAGGCTGCAGATCCTGCGCTGTTTTAATGGTCGTGACCCACCAGAAGGGGGGAAATGGCAATGGCATGTTTAGCGTTTTGCACACCCTTCTTTCTCTTGCTGCTCAGTGCATCGGTCCTATTGCAATTGTGATGAAGACGTAAGGCAGGGAGGAAGTTCTGAAGATAATCACTGCCCCCTTCCAGCAGTGTTTACAAACACTGACCAGCCAGACCTGCAGGGTCATTTTCAAAAACCTTCCCTTGTTTTTGGCACTGCTACATCCTACCTGCAACAAGCAAATCATTCCACTGGACATGACCACCACTAAACACCCCCACAGCTGATCTGAAGGGAAACATAAAATATGAGCAGGGGTCAGGCCAGAAAAAATCCAGCCCTTAAAATACACGTCTCCGTAAGCTGGAAATCGCCGAGCAGCTCTGATCTAATGGGCTTACTGGGAGGAAAGCTATCTTCCAATTCCCCCTAACTTTACCACTGGTTAGCCATTCTCTGCAGAGTTTAACCGTCAGTCCAGCTCCCGGATCATCCACTGCGGACCCACTCAATTTATTCTCATTATTTCCCTGGGAATATTTGCCTTTTTCTAAGCAGCTCTTGCTATTTTTATTACTGCGGCAGCAATTCATCCCTGTGCTGCTCTCCGAATGGGAACAGTGCACCCTCTCTAAACCTGGGGAAAGGCCAGGAATATTTCCCTGACCCATCAGTACACATAATGCCCGCGAGTTATTCAGACCAGTGTCTTCACCTCGGACTCCCGCAGCGCCAAGGCAGCGACACCCCGAAGACCTGCATCCAGAGACATTGCCTGGACGACAGGCAACTCCGTACAGGATTCACAGCAGAATTCAGGGACAGCTGTGGACGTGGTGCGGGAAAGCACACACATGTCCCCAGACTGGCCAGTCCTTGTCAGACATAACCCCAGATTTGGTAATTTACCTTGCTTTTACACCTCAGATGATGTCGGGAAAGAATCCAGCCAATGCCAAGTCCAGAGTATCGACCTGTGTGTGAATTCTGACAGAGAAAACTTGACCTCCAAGGGTGCTGGTGCTTAGAGGCAACTGGGAACTGGGAATCCATTTTCAACTCTTCTGAGTGCATCCCTACTTGTACACTGCTACGGATGCAACCTTGTGCAGAAGGCTTTGCAAAGCTGGTCCCCACTTCCCAAGATAACACTGCTGTGTTCAAAGGCAAGCTGGGAAGGACTCTGGTTTGCTCCATCACTACGAGTCGTTCAGCTGTGCCAAACGTTCCGGCAAGAAAATCTGAGGGAAAAGGAGCACTCCGCTGCTTTTACTGCGGGTGAACTTCCTCCCCGACTGCTCCAGCAGAAGACAGAAGGACGCAAATGGCCGAGAAGCAATTGGGGAAGGAAGCCCAGGCAGCTCCTGCTGCTGGCCCAGCAGCTGGGATCATCCCGTTTATTCCTGGGGTGTGCAAGGACTTGACTAGGTCACACAGAAAGGCTGCAGCCTCTCTGAGGCCTCTCGGGCAGCATTTCTGTATAAACCAGCCCTGAAATCCCACCAGCATCCTCCTGCCCTCTCCAATGTCTGCTCTTCCAACTTTCAGGGTGTCACGTACCCGTGGCCACACCAGCAGCTCCGTGTTCCTATCGGGACTGCAGCCCTGACTTCTGGGTCAAACTGGACATCTCGGCGCTGGGTTCTTGTCTGGCTCATCTTGCTGTCCTTTCCTTGCTTTCAAGCCTGCAGCACATTCCCATTGGTGAAAGAGCAGGTCCAGAACCACTGGAATGTGTGGCCCGCCCAAAACCATGCTGTGTCCCAGACAAGAGCAGCGTACAGTCCCAATGGCCAGCACCAAGTTCTCCTTAAACTACTTCCCCACCATTTTCCACATTTTCCACCAACCGTTACAGACCAAGTAAGATAAAACCCAACATTCAAACTCTCCTCTCCCAAAACTCCTTCACGATCCAGGAGAAGGAGAATAAAACCAAAGCCCTCATGCCCACAATCATGAAGCCAAAGATCAGTAACGACTCCAGTCTGAATTACTCATCAGTGAAATTAAAGCTTAAAAGATTAAGATGCAGGCAAGCTAACTGTCTGGCAGAACGAGGTTAAAAACAGATTACAAGCATCACAGGCTCTTCAATAAGTAGTGTTCCACCTGGTTATCAAAGCTCTGTTCAGCTTCCCTGCCTTGGCTCTTCACTGGTGGTAACACCCCTTTCTTCGGCGACGTTTCACACTCAAACATAACCGAGCACCCATCGGCTGGTGAGCCCAAGAAGCATCGCCAGCCCAGGGAATGCTGTGGCTTGGGCAGAGGAGAGCCTTCAGGATTTAGTGATTCTGCAGGTAAAATACCACTGGAGCAGGAGGAGGTGGGTTGGGTGGCCAAGGTGGTCCTCTTTAACTCCAGCATAGTGAGGAATGGCACCGACTAGACCGCCAACAGCAGAAATAACTGCAAGAGCCTCTAAAATCCCCAAAACAATCCAGCATTCATGGTCCTCTGCTCCACCCGGAGCAGCCAGTCTTGTCCAAAGAAAGGCGAGGCAGAGAAGCTAGAACTCAAGTGAAAAACACCCCAAAACACCACGGTTAAATGGGAATTAACAGCCCAAGCTGTGCCGATGAAAAACTGGAGTGACGTGTGGTTATGGTGCTTTCCCTTGGGCACTTCTCACTAACCTCTTCTCCTCCTTCATCCTCCTTGGCACCACTGCCAAGGGCTGCAGTTTGGTGCTGGATAAGCCAGGTGTTCTACATCCACGCCATGCACAAGGGTAGGTTTATCTCTCTCTAAATATGGTTGGAGATTTCAAAATGCATCAGAGGTCAAGTTCTTCAGCTTCCAGAGGGCCGGTTTAAGCTGTTTTAAGGAGAGATCTGCTTTTCAGAGTGCGGGTGCCAGTTCAGGAAACGCAGCCTTTGCAGGCGGAGGCAGCCCACACTGAATGCCAGCTTCTGGAAACAGGTCCTCCTGTGCCAGGGATAAAATCCCCAGGAGATGTCATTGCTCCTGCCAGTGAGAAGGGACAGAAATGAAAAATATCCCTCCAGTCCTGACCCGCAAGGTGCCATCAACACCAGAGAAACCCAGGTCCCTTTGAGGACACTGAAACGCATGTTTCTCCTTCCCAGTAACAAACCGTGGCACAAAGGTACTTTGTGTAACCCAGAACCCCCTTGGTTGTGAAATGAGGAAGAAGCCCACCAACCATGAAGGGTCTGATGGGCAGAGGTGTCTCTGACTTCTCCCGGATGGGTGGTGGGATGCAAACGAAATGGGAGCACAGCGGTACGTCAAACCCGCTTTTCGCTACACCAGTTGTTTTCTGGCACAAGAGCGGCTCTGGGGGAGTGTGACAGCTCCACCACGGTTACCTGGACACCTCAAAGTGAGGGCTAAGTGCAGACAGCACAACCAAGCCATGTGGCTTTTGGACACTTGTCCTGCGGGCAGTCCAGGCTGCAGGAGTGAGCTTGGCTGCAGGTGCTCGCAGGATGGGGGCTCCAGCTGCCAAGGTGATGAATTCCTTAAAATCTCAAAATTAAATACATAAATACAGAAATGAAGTGGAAGTTTTTCCAATTAGCACCTTGCTTGAGGGCTTCTGGCAGCTCCCAAGCTATTGCAGAGTGATGTCTAAGCAGAAAGCCTAGACGTCTGCTAGGCTGCCTTTTCTCCTTCCCACAGTACCAGCTTCCAGCAGCATCCTCCCATGTGAGCGAGGGCTGAGACAGGCAGGGCTCCAGAGATCTCCCTGGCTCCTGGCACCTACTTCCAGCACACATGGGGAAGCCTCCTGCTCCAGAGGCAGAGGCGACGAGCACCATAGGAGCATGTTGAATCAGGATGCAGTGCAGCTGCTGGTCACTGGGAGCAGGTTAAGGGCATGAAGGAGAGGACAAGGAATGCTCAGAGAAGCTGTGGATGCCCCATCCCTGGAATTGTTCAGGACCAGGCTGGATGAGGCTTGCAGCAACCTGGTCTAGTGGAAGGTGTCCTGCCCATGGTGGGGGGTGGGACTGGGTGGGCTTTAAGTTCCCTTCCCACCCAAACCATTCCATGATTCTGTGATAAGGAATCTATACAGCTGTGGGACTGGGGGAAAGCTGAATGCTTGAGAGACAGCTATGGGGTGGGTCCATCATCCAGGGGAGGAAATCTGTCCAGAGAAAGCTTTTCTCTCAAGCCTCAAGAAATGGGGTAGGGGGACAGGGAGGCATACCAAGTAGAAAGAAACTGGGAATGCCTGGGAGCTTAGAAGGAACACCATGTCAGGAGATGACGGCAAGACACTTGCTTATTCAGGTCAGGAATGGCCCCAGGGACAGAACCAGGGCTTGTGACGATGGAGCTGCTCTGTGGAAGGTGAGGCTGGCACCGTGAAGAACAACACGGGCTCAGCTGAGTGCTTCCAAGGAGAGCTGAGCCACATGACACCAAGCTGGCCACTCAATCCAGGGCCACCCCAGCACAGAAAGCCCTGTACAATGCCAAGGTGGAGCAGTGGGAGCAGCATCTGGAGCCAGCAGCATCTAGAGCCAGAGGGAGCTGCCCTCAGAACAAAGAACATGCCAGAGGATGCTACACATGCAGGGGACAAGCAGGCCTGTGCCAGCAATAATGGGCCCCTAAATGACAAGTTACTCTTTTGTATTTAATCTCTCTGTGCTTTGTTTCCCTGTCTTTAAAACCTCCCTTCATCTCGCAGGGGTTTGGGGAAAACTAATTAATTGTTCATCAACTGCTCAAATACAACAGTGATGAGATGGGCAGAAGTTCAAGGGGAAATTAATAATTCTGCTTCTGGAACGGGGCATGAATAGAGCCCGGGAAATAAGGCAGAATGGGCACACGCTGCACAAGGAAGGGAAAACTAATTAATAGCTGCTCATTAAGCACCCAAAGTCTGTTCTGGGCACCACGGGAGGCAGGGACCTTGTGGAGAATCCAGCATGGGATCCTGTAATTAAGGGCTGTGTAATAATGTGTACGCACCAGGAGGGCAAATTAAGGTTGCACAAGGAACCTTAACGCTGCTATTTTCTAACCATTGATTTCAACTCTGACAGCGCTGCTCTAGGGCCAGTTTTGGGTGTGCGGCCTCACACAGAGCCGTAGGCATCCCACTTTTCTTCCCCACTTCCAGCAGCAGGGTGGCTATTCTGATTTATTCCGAGAAGTGTGCCCTTCCCAGCTATTGGAGGCTTAGAAAAATAACGCATTAGAGGTGCTGCTCAAGTAAATGGGTAACAGCTTTTGGGGCTGTGGAGTTGTTTCGGGTTTTAAACAAGGTGCGTGTAGCCAAACCCGCTATTTCCTTAAGTCAAGGAATAATGTATCCAGCACGGCGCATACATACTTGATCCCTGGTGTCAGTTTGGGCCCCTCACTGCAAGAAGGACACTGAAGGGCTGAAGCGTGTCCAGAGAAGGGAACGGAGCTGGGGAAGGGTCTGGAGCACAATTTCTGTGAGGAGCAGCTGAGGGAGCTGGAGGGGTTCAGCCTGGAGAAGAGGAGGCTCAGGGGAGACCTTATCACTCCCTACAACTCCCTGACAGGAGAGTGTGTGTGTGTGGGGGGTGTCTCTTCTCCCAAGGGACAAGTGATGAGGGAACAGCCTCAAGTTTTGTCAGGAGATTGGCTACTAGGGAAATTCCTTCCCAGAAAGGTCTGTCAGGCACTGGAAGGGGCTGCCCAGGGAGGAGGGAGTCACCATCCCGGGAGGGGTTTCAGAGCCGTGTGGATGTGGTGCTCAGGGACTTGGCTTAGTGGGGGGCTGGGCAGTACTGGGGTGATGTTGGACTTGATGTTCTTAAAGGCCTTTTCCAACCCAAACACTTTTGTGATTCTACAGTCTAATTCAAAAATAAAACATATCCTGAGGAGAGCTGGGCCTTATTTTTAAATTCAACCTTTTACCAGTCAAACACCCCCCAAACAAAACTCAGGTTTGCTCACAATACTGAACTGCTCTGCAAAAATAAGGCATGTTCATGGAACTGACACAGTCGTCCCTGCAGGTTGTTGTCCTGGTTCCAGCTTGCGGGCGATGCAGCACTCCGCGCACCCTGCCCCACCATCTCCAGCACAGACCTCCCTGTCCAGTTCTGAGCTGAGCACTCTGGGAGGAGACAAGCTGCCCTGCTGCAGATTTATGGCTCCCTGAGCTGGGGGAACAGCACCAGCCCTTCTTTCCCACCGCAGCAGCCTGCAACACCCACCTCGTGACAGCAGAGCACTAACGATGGTCTTGGCTTAATGAAGGCAATGTGAACATCATCAGGTGGAAACTGCTGCTGATGCCGGCTGAATTCTCCGCTGCTCTCTCCCAGCCTGACCAACCCAAAAGCATTCCAGCCTGGAACTGGGCTGCCTGGATGTTGCTGTCCAAGTCAGGAGTCCCAGAATACAGTGTCTCAAGCAGCCTCGGGGGAGGCTCAGTGACAGCAAAGTTTGGCCGGTAAACCCCTGCCCGTTCACTCACAGGTCCCATCTGAAACCCCAAGTACTCCAGCTGCTGACTCAGCAGCTCTGAACCCCTAAGAGAAACCCCCACTCCAACGGAGCTGGAGCACAGCGAGCAGCCTAGACTGACAACTGCTCCCCGGCTCACGGGGGCCATTACAAGGCAACTCAAACACGAGATCCAGGAACCCCACAGAACAGAAATCCAACTGCCGATCACTTGGCCCTGACGCTGGTGGCTCTGCAGAGACATCTCTGATAACAAACCCCAAACCCCAGTAACACAAACTGGTGAGCCACACCAGTGGGTGACTTGTTGGTGGGGGGTTGGGAGTGGGAAAAAATGAAAAGCACAAGCCAAAACATAGTTTTATGTAGAATATCGAAATTATTTAAATTGAGGTTTCTTATTTGCCCCTTGAAATCATCATTCCATGCAGTGACATCAATCATCCCGGCTCCCCCTCACTCCCTGTGGGTTCAACTGCAGCAAACAGAGTTTAAAGCGACTCCAAATCCCAATTCTTGGCTAGAAAGAGCCTTTCAGACCACACTGAGGATGACTTAGAGCAGCCTGGCGCCCTCTGAACTTCTGAAAGCTACCACACCCAGAAGGCTTGAGTTCACCGGAGCATGCGGGCTGTGCTACATCCTTCAGAAACAACACCTCCCACCATAAATGGTCACTGGAGGGGACTGACATTCTCTGTGACCCCCAAACTCCAGGAAACCCTTCCACTGAGAGCTGTGCAGTGTAGCCAGCTTTTTGCGTGCCCGAAGCAAGCAATCAATAGATCACGTGGAGAATGGAAACCGGGAGAATTAGCGCCACTGCTGTTATGCTGCACAGTTAATTGGCCTCAGTGTCATGAAAAAAGCAACCTGAGCAATATGTCCTACTGCTGACAGGGGAACACCCCTGGGGAACAGGGCTTTGTGCCCCGGGAAGGCTTTGGTCATTAAAAACCGGCCTAAATCAAGTGGGATTTCACAGGAAGATTTGCAGCAGGACCACTAACATCTGGGCACATGCAGCTCCCAGCAAATCCAGGGAGCTTACGGGGCTAAAAAGTACCACTGTGAGCTGCTCCTGAAGCCTCCCCAGAGGGAAAAATGCTCACCTTCATCCTCAAAAAGTTCATTGCTAAGGCAAATAAAACTGAATTTCAAACCTTCCCAGGAAAGACATGCATGCTTCCTCGCACTGACCATGATACATGGGCCCCTTCTCTTGAATCCTCCTCCTGGAGGTAATAAAACTGGATTTCAAACCTTCCCAGGAAAGACCAATCTCCGCATGCTTCCTCGCACTGACCATGATACATGGGCCCCTTCTCTTGAATCCTCCTCCTGGAGGTAGTTATCCTATTGCCCTGTGTTGGTCATGTTATCCTGCTTCTCCCCGTTACAGGTGAGCCTGCAGGGTAGCATTTCAAATACCATTTTATGAGACTGTAAAAGCCCTGAGCATGATGGAAAGGCGCTAAGGTGAATGCTGATTGAGTTATTTAATTACACAGTCACTCATGTCTGCCACTCAGACGGAGCTCAGCTCTCACAACCTAATCACCTTCATTTCAGAGGAATAGCTTGTGTTGTCATAAGCAGTTTGACACACCAGGAAACAGTCAGAGATGACACAAGGAATGGGAAACGTTAGTGCTGGTGAGGAAAATGTGTTGGGGCACCCCTGGAAGCATCCAAAACCTGCCTGGCTAACCTGACCCAACCTTGCGATCAGCCCTGCATTAAGGTGGGGGGGTCAGGGTGGTGATCAGAGCCTTCCAGAGGCCCCTTCCCGCAGACACTGTGCTGTGACTCTGTATATAAGGAATGAGGTAAGCGCTGAGCAAAGCTTGTATCTCACTTGTACAGCTTCGTTAAGCCATGCCAGGCACCAGCGACATCATGCCAGCCCAGCGCGCGTATCTAAAACCATCTTGCGTGAAGGCAGCACCTTTAGTGGTGCTCTGGAGCGTCGCTGTTCTTGCTGGGCCTTGCGTGGCGCACCAAAGTGCCTTTTTGCCCCCACAGAGGCACAGATGCTGCCTTCAGTCTAAAGGAACCAGATATAGGCACTGTGACATGTTTTTCAATAGCGATCAAGAGAAGGTGTTAGATAACCCACTTCTGTTCCTCTGACACATTTGTGGCAAGCTGCGAAGCTGGCAGCTGATTGCGTGGCGCAGCAAAGGCAGAGGCTGAAGCAGGAACTATTGGAAATCACTAAATGCTCTTACCTGTCCTGCGAAAAGCCCACACACACCGATAATACAGAGAATGTTAAATACAGCCGAGCCCACGATGGTTCCGACGCCTACGTCTCCTTTTGTGATAAAAACACCTGAAAAAGAAGTTCAAGGCGAGCTGTGTGAATCGGAAAGAGCAGTTTTCCACAAAAACCTGCAGGCATCCTGCCCCACTAATGAATCCAAAGGCACATACCCAATCTGCCTCCTTTCTTCTCATATTTTACAGGGTGACTAGCAGGGAAAGGCACTGGGGTGAACCTGGGTGGCAGAACCCCCTTTCTGAGGGGGCCAGGACAGGCCATCTAATGAAAACCAAGCACCTCAGGCACGTCTATGTCACCAACGTCCTGGTCCTGCGACCCAACGTCATGACAATACATGTCATACAAGAGAGCAAGCACTGTGGGAGCAGCTGGTCGGGCACAAGCCTGCAGGAAACTACCTTATCCCACAAAACCAGTGCCCCATCTTCCCATCCCCACCAGCTTCAATCAGGCAAGTAGAAGCTTGGACTGGAGCCCGTTCAGAGCTGCCTGGCCACCAGCTATTTGCACGGTGAGTGACGCCTCTCTGGAGGAGTTACGTGGTTGCATTTCAGAGCTCTTTTGTCAAATTTGGTTAAAATTGGGCAATGGGGTTAATAGTGAGGGAGGTGAGCTGACAGATGCATCACGCTGCTCCGCAGGACCATCTTTAGGGAGTCAGCCTAAAAATAACCCTCCGGCTCCCGCCAGCTGTCGGTGTGGTAGAACTCCCCTCCCCACTCGCTTTTCACGTTCCCACAGTATTTATTCCCACAGTGTAGTTTAGATTTTTGGTTTCCCCACTTCATCCTTCCCTCACAAAGGTGTTACACAGAAGCCATCACGCACCCCAGGTGTCAGTGGATAAACCCCAGCAAGATACTGGGCTGACCACTGAGGCTTCTCTAAGCTGCTCGAAGGCATCTAGTTTAATTCCAACCTGCACTATCCCTCACCAGGAATCCACCTGACTTCGTCCAGTTTTAAGTTCCTATATGTTAAGGCTTTGCTTGTGCAAGGACTTCTCTGCAGAGGACGCAGCTCTGTGTGAATTCGTCTGTATTCTGATAGCTATGGCTGAAATACAGTCTGGAGAAAGTACCTAAGAGGAGAATAACTCCCTCCAGTGATGGAGAGCCCACTGTAACCTCCCAGGCACTGCTCTAATGATCACCTACCCAAGGATGAGTGAAACAGTGACAATGCTTGCCCCCTGCACCAGGTACCCTGTACAGCATCGTTCTGTAGGGGCCGGCTGCAGCTCCCTTGTAGCTCGAGGCTGCTACAGGGCCACAGGAGTTTCCCAGTTTTCTCAGTCTCAAGGGATGCTGAATCCCTCGACCACACTTCCTGTCAGCAGGCAGTTGCATTGGCAGTGTGATGCTCTGACCAACCTGGTGCTGTGAGAAGGCACTGAGAATCCTCTCCTCCCCACGCTGGCTCTCCCAGTGGGAAGGGGTGTTGGAAGACCAACTGGAGCGGAGGCGATGGCAGGAAGCCTGCAGCCAAGGACACAGAGTCCGGCTGGGTGCCACCCCAGGGAGCTGGTACATCCCAGGGACAGCGCAGCAGACAGTGCAGGGGGGCAGGACAGGGGGCAGACCAAACCCTTCCAAAGCATCCCGCCCTGGATAGCGGCCCTTCCACAGAGCCACTTCACCTGGTGAGGACTCCCCACAATCACTCCCTGGAGTGCAGGTGACAAGGAATGTCACCGGTGCTTGGCCATCCCATTTCAGCTCCAAATCCCAGGCAGGGACAGGTGGAGGTTTCAAGACACAGCAGCAGGTTAGTTACCTATGACGGACGTGAAGAGCTCGGGAGCAGAGCTTCCCGCTGCCATGAAGGTTGCCCCAGCCACATCTTCACTAAGATGCAAGCGCTGCAAAAAACACATCGAAGTCACTGATTACACAGGGAGGAATTCAGCTAGAAACCTCAAACTGTCTGCCAAGAGCAGGAAATGGCTGCCACTCCTAAAGGTTTGTGTTAAGGAAGTGTATCCAGAGGGGAAAAAGACCTTGTGTCATCAGTTCCTTGAGCTGGCATCTCCCTGTCGAGAGGCCAGCTTGCGGCAGTGCTGCCCTTTCCAGTGGAAACAGCAGTACTCTGCACAACAGCAAGGCAGTTTAACTTCTCCTGAGAACCTTCCACTTGGATCACCACCCAAGATACTTACCTCCTTCCAGCCTTCCCCTAGCAGCACCCAGCCTATCCAAACCGGGGGGTTCTGGAAAGGAAAGGCCCTGATACTTGAAGAAAAGTGCTGCTTCCAAAACTTTACTTGGTTAAGTATTTCCTTGATGTTTTCCGCCTTCCTGCTGCTCCATCCGCACCGGTCGCTGCTCAGCAAGCACCACCGGGCTGGTAAAGACCAAATGCCCCGCTGGCACCTTCCCCGCTTCAACAAGGAGCTAAAAAAAGCACCCCCCCCACAC
>NW_010261236.1:16911-27890 GCF_000690775.1 Eurypyga helias
CCCAAATCTTATGCCTATGTTACAGGGACAAGGAAAAAGTAAAACACATGGAAGTACTTCATGGAAAATTAGTTTAAATAGGATTAAAATTATTGCAGAAGTTGTTTGTAACAGGGCCAGAAACAGATCTCCAGAGGCCAGTTTCTTCTGCAGGATTCTCTATGGAATTACAGGGACAGTCATCCTGCAACAGTCAGTCTGCAACTCAGTGGTGCCCAGGTGAAGCTACGTGAGAAAAAGGGTGTTTGTTTTACAACTAGTGCATCTAAACTGTGGAATATCCAGAGGTTGATCTCAGAATCCGAAAAAGCATCCAGGCAGGAGGTGTGCACCCTTTTGGGCTGGACAGGACAGTTGGTGGTAGTCAGGTTGCTGATGGTTGAGGTGAGGCCAGCAGCAAGTCACCACCGTTCACGCTGCCAGTGTGCCGAGCACGTTACAGGCGCTGCCTTACCCAGTACCACGACCTGGATGCACGTTCCTGCGAGAAGCTCTCTCCCTCCATTATTTTTTGTGAGGTTGAAAACATCCCGGGTCTGCTCTCCACAGGTAATAGAGGGTGACTCGGGTGGTTTTCTCCCTCCCAAAGCAGCCCTGGCTCTCCAGGTCAGCCCACTCCTTTCCCACATACGGGTTGGTGTGAATGATGGTGGTACCATCCGCCATCATCAGACAGCAGTAAAAATTCTCTTTCCTAGAAAACCAGGCAGGAGTGGACACTTCCACGGGCTGCCGAGGCTTTTGCAAGGCAAGCCGAGCCTCTTCCCACACATTCTTGAGTGCTAACACCAAAGGAGAGCCATGGAAAGCTGGATGTTTTGAGGACGAGCTGTTCTAAACTGATAAAATCAATAGCTGGATGAGGAAACAAGGATGCGTGTTTCTTTTGCTATTGTGTAGCTACAGAACTGTTTAATTATGCATAAAATACAGAAATAAAAGACTTGAATGCCCCCAGAGGTCCTCTATGGGGTGAGAAAAAGCCTTGTTTGGTAGTGGTGGGTAACACCGGTTCAGAACTGTTAAAGCACACAAGGCTGTGATGTAGCACTGAGAAGGCAACAAATAACTAGAAAGCAAAGATGTGGTCAAGTGAAAGTAGCCTGCTAGGGCCCAGGGGCTTGGAAATCCCTGGTGTTTGCCAACACGATCCGTAAATACAGCTGAGGACCAGCCTTTCTGCTGACCGGTGCGGGAAACAGAGGCGTGGAGGAGAAGTGATGGAGCCCCTGCCCTGAGGAGCCACCCTTACTGCCAGGCAGACAGGCAGGCACCCCTTCCAGCGGGCAGTCCCGCTCCAGCTAGGCAGCATTCCTACCCGGCAGCGGCACCGGGAGACCCAGCACCAAGGCACCAGTGGCTGTGGGTCCTCCCCAGACAGGCAGCAGGAGCAGGGCGGGGCACAGCCCCCAGTCCCATAGGGCCGGGACCACACAGGGGCAGGACCCAGCGCCCCGGCAGCCAGCTTGCCCTCCCTGGGTGGGTTTTTTTATGGGGTTTGGTTTGTTTTTCAAATACCACCACATCTAAACTCCCCATGGCAGCTTTTCTTTCCCAGCCCGACACGTGGGGGGTTTCTCAGTTGTAAGTTAACAGTGTCTGAAACTCTGAAACCCCTCGTGGGTCAGTATTCCCCTGCAAGTCAAGAAACAAGATGTTACCATCTTCCAGGTTCCAGGGAAAGCGAGTGACCAGCCCGAAGCTGTAACGGAACCAAAGCACCGTTCTCTACATGGACAACATCCCCCCCATCTCGCAGCCATCCCAGTTGGCTCTCCCCTTCAAATATGCTACCACCACGCTCTGCTGAGGAGAACTGCTGCCTACGCAGCTCAGGGAACGCCTTCGCATACTTACTTCGCAAATCTTTTCCAGCGAAGGGACAAAGAAATCATCGCAGACGATTGCCAGGGCATAAAACATATACACAGCCTGCAAACAACAAGAGGGAAAGCTCAGTCTGGACATGGCCAGTGGTGTCCCAGCTTGTCTTCCGCTTGTTTTGGTACACACTTAAACAAATAGAAAATACTCTTGCAAGACAAATCCCTTGGGCTTTCTGGAGTTTGACAGATCACAAAGTGTTTCTCCAGAAGTTCTTACAAGCTATCGAAAGCTGTCAACATTCTCAGCATCGTAAAGGCTACTTTTAAATTTTTTTTTCAATTTTCTGGATATTTCTAAGATAAACAAATATTTTTGCCTTCCCCTTTCCCCCTTTCCCTGTTGCACGATGCAAGGCTTTTCTGTGATGCCACTATGTGAAAATCTAAACCCTAGAGGAGTTGTGTTTGAAACACCAGTGTTGGGGAAGGAGCAGCGACTGCAGTGCCTTGCCATCTCGTCTGGGATCCCAGTGATCCACCTAGGAACAACTTCCAAATGACTGAAACCCAAGGGTGAACACAAGGCTAAGGACACCTAGCAAATCAACTCTTTCCTTTGAAGCAGCATGTGCCCATAATGTGGGGACGTAAGGAGCTGGACATGGTACGGCAGGGCAGGGACCCCTGAGCTCTCACAGCCAGCCCTGGGGCCGGCTTCCAGCATCACAGCCTCTATCCTGTCTGCTGTGAATTCGGAACCCTTGTCCGGCCTCATCATGTACATCCCCCTCACGCTGGAAACGTACATCTCTGTAACATTTTGCTGGGGTTTCAGTGTTGTGAAATCTTTTCTAGTGTTTTAAAAACAGAACTTCTCACCCGTACTGTGCTTGAGAGCAAACAGCCCAAGAGAGAAGTCATTTGGTGATCTGGTGCAAATGCACTCATCCCTTTCTTCTTCACAGGATCATTCACAGACATTTCATTATTCACCTTTCCACTCCCAAAGTGAAACAAAACCGCGTTGAATGGCTCCACCTTTCTGTAACACCAGCCACGTCCCACAACAGATTTACTGTGACACGCCACGCAGCCCCAACAGTAACCACAGCCAAGAGAAGTGGCTGGTATTTGTAGCAAAACAGTGTATTGCGTTTGTAGAGGGGAGTTGGGAGGCGCAAAATGGTGGAGAGGACCAGGAATGTAAGCAAAATTCCAGGACTGTGCCAAATGCAGCAGAGACCTCGATCCGGTATAGGGAGCACTAACTGCTCACGGTACTAACAGTGTGAGCACAGATACAGGAAGCAAGTGGCACACAGACTGTGTGCATTATAGGAAGAAGGATCTGAAACAGCCCCAGACAGTTACACGGCCAAATCCCATGGAAAGACAAGGGATAGCAGGTGCCCGACTTCAGCTGGGATTTTTTGGTCTGCTAACCATATTAACCTGCAGCGCTTCATGCCGTCATTTCCATTCCCAAACACACCGTAATGCCTTTCAGGAGCACTAATCGGTACATCATCATCCCTATAAATTAAGCACATCCTCTATATTCGACATAATTGAGAGTTACGGAGCACGGGGCATCACACGGTTGGCTTAGGCTCCCTGCAATCTGCCACCACTGAGGCAGCCAAGTTCTCCCGGGAGGGTGGGTAAGGCAAGGGGGATGGAGAGAAGGGAATAAACCGGACCCGCAGGCACTCGGCAGACAAACCAGGTTGCTTCAGCATCTGCCTCCGCATGCAGCACACGCACAGCATCTGCCTCCTGCCTGGACCCTAAAGCCCCGCACAGTGCCACTCCCTGCCATGGACAGGGGTAACTTCCACTAGGCCAGGTTGCTCCAAGCCTCACCCAGCCTGGCCTTGGACACTTCCAGGGATGGGGCATCCACAGCTTCTTTGGGCAACCTGTCCCAGTGCCTCCCCACCCTCTCCGGGAAGGATTTCTGCCAGATGCCCAATCTCAGTCTCCCTCTTTCAGTTTAAACCCGTTACCCCTTGTCCTGTCACTCCCTGTCCTTGTAAAGGTCCCCTCCAGGTTTCTTGTAGCCCCCCCAGGCACTGGAAGGGGCTCTAAGGTCTCCCCGGAGCCTTCTCTTCTCCAGGCTGAACACCCTCAGCTCTCCCCGCCTGTCCCCATGGCAGAGGGGCTCCAGCCTGCGGAGCATCTCTGTGGCCTCCTCTGGACTCGCATATCTGTGCTCCACTAACCACAGGCAGGTACAAAAGCCACATCTCATCGCCTTCTGGTTCTTAGCATGCACAGCCACAACCCAAAAAGGTGACAAGGCCATTTTCCTTTGTCCCCCACGGCTTATGCAACTGTAGGCACATGAAAACAGGTGAAAAGGGGACTGGAAGGAGGATGGAGTAGAAAATCCAAGGTGCAGAACCATCCCTCACACATTCACTGGTGCCATCAGAGGTCATGGAAATGCCATGCTGCTAGGTCTGCCGAAAGCTCGGAGCCAAAGTCCACGGAGTTGGGGGATTGTTGTGGGTGACCAGGAAACCTGAACGCCGAGCTGACGGAGCACACCAGGCCGAGTCCACACTGACCAACACCCACGAGCACTTATTTCTAATGACCTCACTGTTGTCACCAATCTGGGTTTGGCTGGGACTCTTCCCTAATTTCATTTAACTGGCTGGAGTGGAACACAGTATGAAGTGTCCAATCTAGGGAGAACCTGGCTAGAAAATGGCTCAGTTCACAGACTGCAATGCTGGCAACCACCCTCAGCCAGTGAACACACACAGACCGTAACCATTACTTCCCTAAAAGTTGTTTGGGGGGCAGTTTGGGGGCTTTTTTTTTTGGTTGGTTGGTTGGTTGGTATTTTTAAACAAAGAAAGCTAAATAAGGTTCAGAGTTTGGTCCAGCAGGAACACAACCAAAACATTTAACTTTAGGTCAAGTCAGACTTGCAGAGATGGAGCCCAGACACCAGTCCAGCTGGTTTGGGTGGAAAGAAGGGAGACAGCATCAGGGCAAGCAAGCCTATTGGGGTGTCGGGCGTGGGGAACACAAGCAGCAATGCTTTGATGCTTTGCAGCCAGTGAGGTGGTACCAGCCTCCAAACTCAGTGTGAGAATCCGAGTCCCACCGCTTCTTCCTTCAGCTTGCACAGCTCTGTCCTCGCAGGCACCACGGAGCGGGAGGTTTAGTCCCCCAAGGAAAGCAACAGGGCAGCCCAGTCCCCCCAGAAACAGCCCTCGGGGACAAAGGTGGTGTTGGGGGAACGCAGGTGCGCTACAGGCAGAGCCGGAGCACAACAGCAGCAGGACAACATGATGGGCAGAACCAAACGATATGTCTTGGCCCCAACAACAAGATGGGTAAAACCCAAAAAGTAAGTCTTGGCTCCAGCATCGTTCAGTTTTGTTCGGATCAAAGTGGAGGCGTGGAAGTCATTAAGCAGGCAACCTACCTAAAGGACATTCTTCCTCCCCAGAAGGGCATTAAAATAATTCTGGAAATACGATGGCTCTGCATAAAGGGATTACAAATACCAGATTAAGAATTAGGCCTGATTTAAAAATGACGATTCTAACAAACAAGCATCAGAGAAGTAATTGCCATCTCTGCATCAAAGTAGATTCCATATTGCACTTGCAATACATGTTCTGTTGCACAGGACATTGGCGGTAATTTTCCATGGGTCCGTTAAGTTTCCTGTGCCAGTCTTCACACTCGGATTAAAACTTGCTTTACTGAGCTAAAGCAAGAAGCTTTTCATGAGAAAACTTCAGTGCTGCAGGAGTCAGCCAGCTCCACAGCACTGCCTTCTTCCCAGGAGAGCCTGGAAAGGAAGAGGCGCCCATCCCTGCTGCTGTCCCCACACACCTCGCGCCCTAGGGCACAGCCAAGGGCCATCTCTGAAACCTCTGCACCCCAGCACAGGACTTTCCTCAGCTCCCACTGCATCCCAGAGCCACTCCCAGCTCCTTTAGTGGAGAGAAATTAACAAAACTAACCCAGCCTAGGAAGGAACCCCCAGAGCCCAAGTTGGCAGCAGCCCGTGGTACCATGACAGGATCGGCGGGCGGCTGCCTGTATCCTGCAGCATCCCTAAACCAAGACATCCAGGGCACTGGAAAATCATGACCCGAATGAGACCCTTCTGTGCTCCACAAGTGAGATGCAGCCGGGTTTTGACTCCATGCACAAATAAAGACAGGATACATCCAGAGTGACCTGCATTTTCTGAGTGGCTCTGGTTGCAGCACCCCGTTCCCATGGCTACTTGAGCAATGGCGAAGGAGAAGCAAGAGGGACCTTCAGAAGCAGAGAGGACATGACAATAACGAATGGCAGCGACGCAATAGGTGATGAGTTCAAAGCAGCATCCTGGGGATATCAAACACCATGGCTCCAAGCCTGTAACGTGTTTAGTGGCCCACTCTCCCTTTAAACTGGAGTATTTTCAGCCCTGACCTGAAACTCTTGCTAAACTGTTCCTGCCTAGTTTTTCCCAGATTTTCCAAGGGTTTAGGGATTCACTGTCATCTTCACGAAGCGTCAGATTACGTTAGGTTAATACTGCACAGCCCCACCGTGGGATCTCCTGGGGTAGTTGTGTTTTCACTGTTATTAAACAACCGGGAGAAGACACTTTGGGAATCCCCTGGGACACCAGCTACTGCATCCCCCCCAAACCCCACTTACCTTATTTATCCCACTGCCCTACATTTGCTCCTGGTTTTCCGTCTGCTGCTACACCAGCCCTACCTTGGCGACTTTCCCAATTTCAAGTATGAGCAATGAGAGGGAGGAGAAAGAACAAGTTTTTACCAATGAAAGCAGTTTCAGGGGAGGTCAATGAACAGGAAAAGCACGACAGTGACCTGTTAACCCACTGTTCCCCCCACCTCTGCAGAGCCCCTTTGATTTTACAGCCCGGGTTCCTCAAAGCCACAAGGAAATTTCCACATCACCAGAGACCCCGTGACCCCACGACTCTGTCCTTTGCTCCCCACAAAGTCCATTCCTGTGGGCTTGATCAAACCTTTGGTAAATGGAGGGCGAAAACCAGAATGGGGGGGGTTAATCACCCCAACGCGACAACGACCTTGTTCAGCTCAGGCAGGTCGCTATGTGCTGACCATCGTCTATTTTGTCCGAGCATCAGCCTTTGCTTTGACAGCAGCTTCCAAACTCCACCACAGGAGATGGAAGCATTTGTCCATGCTGTTCCTTCCCGCTCCAACCCTGGACCAGGCAGCAGAGCCTGGGGGAGTTTCCTTGGGATTCACGGAGCTGGCAGCTAGGACAGGGAGATGCCAGGGAATGTCTGAGCTGGTGGCTGCTGTCTTGGACATGTACACTTTGTCACAGCCTCTGGCGGTGGAGAGGTGCCGCAGTGCCAAGAAGGGTGAATCCATGGGTCCTACACCTCGGGGACACACCAGCTGGAGCTCGGAGAGTGACAGAGCACCAACGGTCCGAGCTATCAGCCATGCTGCTTGCTGGAGGGGAAGAAACTGGCCGTGTTTCTGTGGGGACAGCAGATGTGTGCATCTAGATCTCATTAAAGCCAGGTTTTTCATTTATTCTCAAGTTGACAGTTCATCTTGAAATTTCAGTCCTTCAAACCCCATTTTGATAGATGTTAAAAATAGGTTCAGCTTACTCTGACTGACAAAAAAAAAAAGCCTGTGGAATGAGCTATCTCGAGAGCAACCCTGAAGCCCAAATCGTAGGCTGGAAAATGGCCCAACTCATAGTTTATGTAGTCCACTGTATGAGAGTACGGTGTGAGTTCCCTGTGAGCAGGAATCCCAACATACAGCCCAGGTCCTGTCTCTCTCAAATAGCCTGGAAAAACACATTCGGTAGTGTGGATACACAGGGATTAAGAAACATCTTAGCAACTGCTGTTTTTAATGGCCTCATCGTCAACTTATCGCTGCAGCTCAAGAGTTTTATATAAAAATTTCTGTGTCAAAACCCAAGAGATGTAAGGTTACAGGGTAGCAACGTGCTGCTACAACCATCACCTCCTGCTGTCACCACAGGAGCCTGCTGGCTGTTTTCCAAGCGGAGAGATGAATTTACCTGCGTACAGCCAACCCCTTTCTCCAAAAGCCCCCATTGCGTCACCCACAGGAGGGATGCCAGGGGCCAACAGGACTTTTCAAGGCTGCGTTACAGTGTTTACACGCTTTCTGCATGGACTAAGTTAGCACCACTCCTTGAGTTAACAGATGCTCCACACTGAGTTTTTCCTGTCAAAAGCACTGGCTGCCAGGAAAACACCTATCCAGCACCGGGAAGCAAACCCACGCTGGCCAGACACACGCCGAGGTGAGTGCGAAACCCCGCGGCTATGACATGGCCCCTGAGGCTGTGAAATTAAACGTACGAGTGTCAGGGAAGACCAGAGCAAAGGCTGCCTGGGATGCACGGGCAGGTCTCTGCAATGGCATTCCTTGGGACCACTCCTTGGGTCCTGCTTTCCACCAGCTGTTGAGAGGCTCCAGGTGCCGAGCTGCTCCATGAAAGACAGAGGGTTTATATGGATTTTTGGGATGCTTGTGAGTGCTAGTACATCCAGCTCAGGTCCAGGGCTCACCTTTCAAAACACCTCAAAGCTCAATGTTCCCATGGAAACTTGGAAGCTTTGAGCTTGCCAAAGTCAGTCATGATGGTACTCAACAAATTACTTCAGCCATTTAGCCAGAATAACATGGAGCACTCGCGTTACAATGTGCATTAAAGTAAGACGACATTAAAAAAAACTAAAGAATTTTCTTCATCTACCTAAGGAAAGTCAAGTAATGGATCTGGCAGGACTGCCTCCTTCCATGGGAGCTGAATGCAGCGTCCTCTGACAGTACGTGTCCAGTGCACCGACAGACCCAGCTTATTTAAATAAATTCACCCTGAGTATTGTGAATTTTGGCCGTAGCCGTGCACACCGCTTACTCTGCCTCTGTTTGGGGCAGAGAGCACACTCTGCCTCTGTTTGGGGCAGAGAGCACAATACTCCACACCCAAAATCGCTGAGATCTCTGATGTTAGTAAAGTCTTGTAAAGAGCAGCTATTTATGTCTTCATTTGGGAACTCTGGGGCAAATTCCTCGCTGGCCCAATATCCTCCAGTATTCCCAAGAGAATCCAGGACACCCCAATAAATGAACAGTTACAATCTTTTCTTTAATATATCTTCAGGAAGAAAAACCCACTGTTCCAACTTAACTACTCAAGGGAATTCTGGAAACCCAAACTTCCATTTTCAACCATTAATCCATCTGATAACCTCTTTAAACAGAAGCCCCCCCACTAATTCCCCTATCCTACAGCTATGTCCTACGGGGTTCCACAAGGATTTCTGGGGGAAGTTAAGACTTCACTTACTTTTGAAGGCAATTACATGGAAGCCCCCCCCCTTGCCCTGCCAACCCCGCAGCATCTTCATGCTTGGGGGCAGTGGGCTGGGGCCCCCAGCTGCTGGGGGGCTCAGCCAAGCCACTCTGGCTGGAGTAAGGTACCTCCCAGGAGTTGGCTCGTGACAGCACGTAACTGCGCTCACGGGCTGTACCGGGGCTTCTGAAAGAGGTTTGTGTAAAGCTGAAGTAGTTCTGCTCAGTGTAGTCACTGAAACCTGCTCTTGGCCACGACTGGGAGTAGAAGTGGGTGGGAGGTAGCATCAACCTAGGGCAAGCCCACCAAGACTGTGGCGAGCCCCCCACAAGCCCACTGAACCATATTGGGCCCCCAAGCCCACAGCGAGCCCCCTGAGCCCCCCGAGTCCTGCCCGCACCCACAGAAGCAACACGAGGCCACCCAACTTACACAAAGGACATGCAGGACCACCGCTCCGTGTCTCCTGTCCTCGTTGGTGAAGATGTCGTTGGGGAATTCATGGAGAGCTGCAGAAAAGCGGGGGGGAAAAGGAAAGCTCAGAGGTTTAATTGGCTTCTCAAAAGCACCGCATGACATAACCACTCAACCCAGCCTGGGGATGTATGCTGGCACAAGCCGGAACTGCGTGGGGCTTGGCAGCATTGCTCCGGAAAAACAGAGAGTAACAGCATTGGCTTGTGATACGCTGCTCTAAACCTCCATGGGAAAAGTGACCATGTAACGGCACTTGTTCCCTGATTACCGCTTGTACAGTGGCATTCCAGGGCTAATAACCCTAACCCCCTCCATTCCTTCCACTCCAAAGGAATGAGCACACAGTGAGAGGAGGTTTACACCTCACCCCAGCGTTATCACCCCATTTAAGTGCAACCAAGTCATAAAGGCTCAGAAATGACATGCTACAAGCGTCTGGACCAGATGATGGCCCACAATGTCACCCTGGAAAACAGCCCCATGTGATCAGCATGCCTTCATTACCCATTCCGTTTCCAACGTCAGGAACTCAGTAGAATCATAGAATGGTTTGGGTTGGAAGGGACCTTAAAGATCATCCAGTTCCAACCCCCCTGCCATGGGCAGGGACACCTTCCACTAGAGCAGGTTGCTCAAAGCCACATCCAGCCTGGCCTTGGACACTTCCAGGGATGGGGCATCCACAACATCTCTGGGCAACCTGTGCTGCAAACACAGCACTGCCGGCCATTTAAAGAAAAATTTCATTTACTCAAATGTTTCATTACTGTAATGGGCGTTAATTGGATTAATAAAGCACTTAAAGACAGCCTGCCAGTTAGGCTGCAGGAATGGCTTCTGGGAAAAGCAAGCATGAAGATGATGCTCTGGCAATTCCAAGTGCTTCTCAGTAATTCCGGACTTGAGCTGGTCAATAACTAAAACAATGGCTTTTTTCTAACAGCCGGTTCCACACACTCAGCCCTGAGTTGGGAAAAAAAGAAAATCAAGCTGCATTTTTCCTGGCTTTCACATCAGCATCATTAATAAAGCTTCAGTAATGGTAATTTAATTAGCAATTCCATAGATGATTACACAGAACAGCAACCCAACTCAGTTCTCGCAGCTCCGCTGAGCAAGAGGCAGCTACATCTTAGTTTTGTTACTCGTGCAAGCAAAGGCTCTACCCAAGAACTGTGTCTGCCAAGGGAAATCACCTTTTCTGCGCAAGGCTTTTACCTCAATACCGCCACCGGTGTTCCTGCGCACTGGTCAATGCCAGGATGAGTCCTAACTCCTTAGTCAGCGCGGGACTCGGCA
>NW_010261237.1:0-19494 GCF_000690775.1 Eurypyga helias
CCCTCATGCACTGTGAAGCTGTAAAAGTCCTTGAATTAATGAAAACACTAGAGAACAGAAGATGCGATAGCCACACCAGGGCAGGACAGATACCTGAGCAAGGGCAAGGCAAAACTAAGGGACATGCCAGGGTAGGAGGGACAACATATCAGGACAGACATGCAGAAGATAGGAGATGTCAAGTAGAAACAAGAAAGACAGCACAGTAAGAGTCTTCTGAGCAAGGCTGGAGGAGCAGCCCAAGCAGTCAGGAGCAAAGAGGCACAAGCAGGGACTGAAGCAGAGATGCCTGAGAAGGACTAGACCAAAGATACACCTGAGCAGGGGCTGGAGCACAGAAACAGCCAAGTAGGGGCAAAGCAGAGACAGCAAACAGAGCTAGAGCAAAGACATGCCTGAGCAGAGAGAGATTCGAAACACGTGGGGGCATTTTTGTCCATAATAAGACAGCAAAGGTGTTTTTTACTGAGGGAAAACTGTGCAGACCTGCAGAACACAGCTGGCCACAGTTCTAAGTTACCTGATCTGGTTTGCCCTGCCTTATTTAGGAGACTAGACTAGAGAATTCCAGTGGTGCCTTCCAGCCCCAGCTGTATTTTAAAATACTTATAACAGTTCCCAGTACTAAAACCAGCACAAATGCACTTGCAGATCTGTGGTAATTGGGAAATACATGTACATAGGAATGAACAGAGTAGTTCCTTAGTTCTTTTTCTGCAGACCTTCATATTTGTGTCTCTTGCAGAAATATCATTGTTAAGAAATCTGAAGGGCTACAACCAGGTAATGTGGAAAAGTGGGAGGCAAAGACATTCAATATGATGGGAAGGGAATGGCTAGGGAAATGTCACAGCATTATTAGCTAGAGAGGATAATAATGCTACATATTATTTAATTCATTTTATCAAGCTCTATTGGATCTGGATGAAGTTTCCGTGGTAGAAAGAAAAAGGACAAACTGAAATGTGTTGTTTCTAGGCAACTTAGTCACCTCTAGTGTCCTAAAGATTGTTGGGAACAGGAAAGTTCTGTGAGCCTTTGAAGAACAGAACAGTAATACCCAGGAAGGCTGAGGCAATGGAAGGGTATAAGATTGAAAACAACTTTGCAAATAGGCAAGTTCATTGAGAAGAATGGTACTGGTGGAGAGAATCCAAAGTCTGGGTGTGACTAAAAGATCAGACTATTGCTGAAACTCTGTTGGATATAGTTTACCATCCTAATACTTTTTAAAGAAGGTACTCTGCTGTTTCTCTCCTAGTCCCATTCCAGTACTCCACTTTAAGTTATACTGGTGATTTTCTTTATAAGAATAAAGAAATATTTGGCCAGATTAAGTTTGAGTTGCCATCTGTTTATTTTTGTACCATGCTTGACCGTACCATGCAAACTAATAGGGAAAAAATAGTGGTTTGGGCCCTATCCTGTCTTGGATACCCTGTCTCAAACAGTTTACAAATACCTCTTTCCCCTTTCTGCTGTCTCACTGTTCACTCAAAGCTCAAGGCAATAAAAATCACTCATTTAAAAATCTGCTCTGTGGTTTTACAGACCCAGGCTTGTGGTAAATATTTTCCAATAATTTCAGAGAGAATAATTAAGGTTACTGAGATTAACCACTAGAAAAATAAAACACCATACCCATATTTCACTACTTCTTTCCTAACTTTCAACTGATTGCATAGATAATTCTTATCTTCCAATTAATTTAACATAAAATGTAAGCAATTCAAGGAACAATCTCACACAATCCTCTAAATAATGGCCGAATAAAATACAATAAAACCTATAAGGCGTGATTCATGTGGTTAGGATTCCAGTGACTGTTTCATTAGCTGTTTATTATTATCCAGAAAATGTTTGTAATTTTATTATACCTTTGACTATATACTGGTCAAACAGTTCCACGTACTTTCTCCTGTTATGTAACAGTCCTAAATTATTCTATAGTTCTTACTTGTTTGTTTTTCTTAACAAGTAATTTATTACATGGTAGATGTCTCTTGTCACTTTCTTAATTTATTTGTTTTACTTTTTAGTTTTCAATAATCAGCTTAGACCAGTATATGATTCATGTTAACAAACACAGGAAGCATTTCTAAAGCCTTTAAACATAGTAATGCTGAAAAAACAAGACTCCGTTTAAAATGACTGCAAAGATTAATCTCCCTATAAGCCTTCAAATCAATAATATCGATTTCAAGTTAAGGCTTTATTTATCCCTCTTATTTCATTTACGAAAGATCTACCAATAATCTAGCAGTAAGACATAAGCATATAGAGATAATAATATCAAGTCATTCTTTTTTTTTTTCTCATATCATGTCCTCTCCAACACTCTGAACAGGACCTATCCATGAAGTAGTCGAATTTTTCAGCAGAAAACTCATATTTTTTCAAACATAATTGTAGTGAAATAGTTGTTTTATGTTCTAAATGCTATTATTTTTATTAAGTTTATACTTTCATTAATAATTAGTAATTAGTACAAGAAAATTTCATGTCTGTACATAAGAGCTGGTCTATTGATGTGAACAGCAATCATGTCCCATTGCACTATTAGAATCATAGAATCAGAACAGTTTGGCTTGGAAAGGACCTTCAAAGTTCACCTAGTCCAACCTCCTGCCATGGACAGGGAAACCTTTCACATGACAGAGTTGCTTAAAACTGCATGACCTTGAACATTTCCAGGGGTGGGGCATCCACAATTTTTCTGTGCAACCTGTTCCACCTTCTCACCACTTTCATAATAAAAAATGTCTTCCTTATATCCAATCTGAATATACCTTCATACAGCCTAAAATCATTGCCCTTTGTTCTGTCACTAAAGTCCTTGGTAAAAAAAAAAAAAATCCCTCCATCATTTTATAAACCCCCCTTTATATAGTGAAAAGCTTCAATAACCTCTCCCTATATCCGTATCTTTTCAGGCTGAACTCTTTCAGCCTTCATTCCCTAATGCTCCAGCTCTCTCAGCCTTTCTTCACAGCAGAGATGTTCCAGCCCTCTGATCATTTGTACCGCCCTTCTCTGGACTTGTTCTGAGACATCCATGTCTTTCTTGCATAAGAGACTGCAGAGCTGGACACAGTACTTGGGATGGGGTGTCACGAGAGTGGAGCAGAGTGGGGAGAATCACCTCCCTCGACCTTCTGGCCATCCTTCTTTTGATTCACCATAGGATACAGTTGGCTTTCTGGGCTTCCAGTGCACACTGCTAGCTCATGTCCAATTTTTAATCCATCAGTATACCCAGGTCCCTCTCTGCAGGACCAATTAATTATCCACTCTCTACTGATATAGGGGAATGACCAATAGGTTTCCCAGCGAAGTTACGGATTCCCCAGCCCTTGAAGTGTTCAAGGTGAGGTTGGAGGGAGGTTTAAGCAATTTAATCTCGTGGAAAATGTCCTTGCCATGGCAATGAGGATTTTATTGTATGATTTTATTATTTCCTCGACCCAGATGCATGACCTTGCACATGGCCTTGGCAAACTTCATGAGGTTTTCATGGACCCACTTCTCAATCTTGTCAAGTTCCTTATCAAACCTGTCAAGATTCCATGCCTCATGTATTGTTGCATACTTTTCTCCCTTTACTGCACAGATAGAAAATATATTATCAGATACAAGAAGTTCTCTGAAGTAATTCCTTAGTGGTATAGGTTATAAGTTCAGAACACTGTTTTCATCTAAGTTGACCTTTTGTGTAACACTTGCTTTAGGTGTTCTTCACGTCAATTCTTATTTGAACTGGAGTTTTGCTTTTAGATAAATATTTTGTCTTGGTTTAAAAATTACTCATGGGGAGAGTTCATCGCAAATCATGCAGGTTGTTTAGTTGGGTAATAAACTTAATTAAAATGTGTTTTACTAATGGAGAAAACTTCTGTGACTTTATCAAATTCAGTTTGCTAGGTTGAATAATCGTCTAATACCGTATTTCATGTAAGTAGTTATAAAATTTGTTTATCTCCATTCTGGGTCCCTTATGTGCTTCTTTCAGGGATTCTATTCATACCTGTTTTCTAACGTTTTAAATTTCTTCTGAATCATTTTGAATTTTCTCCACAAATTATGGTCACCACACCTGGAACTGATCTATCCAAGAGTCCCACAGTTTCAAAGTAGAGACACAAGAGAATCAACTGATATCTACCAAGACTGTTTCTTATACAAGCAAGGGTTAAAGTAGTTTTCTGTGTTCAGTGGGCATTTGTGGTGAGCTTTTGTTCACCTACATCCTAATCTGTAGGAGTTACTGCTTCCCAAGATGGAATCTGCCACTGTGAAGTAAAAACTTATGTTTCTCAGTCCTACATGTACATCTTCCACTTAGCTGATGTCTTGACATTTCTGTAGATTGACTTGACTTCATAATTTTCACCTTTTTTCAGGTGACAATTCTTGAGTCATTTATAAACACTACTGTGGTGATTTACCATTCTCTTGTATATCTGTGATAAAAATGTTAAGCAGTGAAAGGTTAGAATACATGTGTAGGATTCCAGAATAAGCATGTATGTACCTCACTGTGTCTGTTGATTTGACTTCACATGTAAATCTATCAAACAACATGACTGTCTGGAATGTTATTTCACTATGTTATTGTGACATTATGAAAATAATGGGTCATAACATGAACAAATATACAAACACTAAGGAAAGCCACTCATTTTCTCAGTTGCTGAAGCAATAAATTTTTAAACTAGTTACTTAGATTTATAGCCAATATGCTTAAAAATGGCAAAAATCTTACAATTTCTCACTATGTTAATAGAAATAATTTTCTCAAGCCAAGTAAATCACAATCAAGTTACTGCTTGAGAACTGAATACTGCCATCATTATGAAGTAGAATATTTCACACGACCTTTTTTGTCTTCCATATCTTTTTTGCATTGTCACGGTTTAATCACATGATAAATCAGCACATGCATTTACTTGATTTAAATTTGTTGAAGAACACTTTAAGCTGAAAATGTTCATACTTGAAAAGCATACCCAGAAGAACTTTGAAAATGGAATTTTAAAATGCCTTTACTTTTCTAACATGATGGAGGCAATGTGACACTTGACACAAAAAAAAGACCCTATTAAGCTCTCAATGTCCTATTTGTAGAGGCAGTCATTTTTGTAACTTAGTTACCTCAAATTGTATTTTGATGTTTGATGCATGTTGTAAATGCTATCTGATTCAGAAAGGTATTTTTCTCTGGATCTTATGGTACTGAATAAATTACTTGTAACAACCATTAAGCCAAGTAATTCAGGTATAAAATAATTGAAATATACCTCATATATCACAAAATCAGATATAGACAGAGTAATGCATAGAATATTTTTGCCTGAGTCTGGCAATTCTTCTTTCCTATTCAGTTTCAGATCACCATGGATGGAAATGCAAGCAGCTGATAGCATTTTGTGTAGTTGATTTCCTATTTTGTCAGGGAAAAAGTAATTTCTTCATAATTTTTAATATTGTAAGGCATTTTAGTAATGAAAGACTTATTCATAAACTGGTAGCATATAAAATAAGATTTGAAATTAGTAATAAAAAACTTACTTTTTTGGCCACAAATGACATTTTCTGTTATCTTCTTGTGTTAAAAATCCAAGACTCCACTAAATTATATAATCCAATTCACCTCTATATTCCTCTGGCTTTGTATATGTAAATTACACAAATGTTACTCTTTAGTAATTGAATGACTACTAAGGCTCTATAAGCCAAAAAAGAACTTAACAGATGATATTTTTGTAACCAGAGTGCAAGGAAAGATAAAAGGAGATATTTCACTTCCTCTGGGGGAGGGGTGGGGGTGGGGGAGGGAAATCGTTTGCTCTCCTTTGCACAAACTTAAAATTTTTCACTTGTACTTTGTAGCATGTTTTCAAAGGTGAAGAAGTTAGAATGTGCTTTAAGGAGGAATACAGCACTTCAAGTACTCTAAATAACATTCTGACTGTGACACAGGTCCAGACTGCACACATAGTCTTCACTCACCTGAACTATGTCAGACTGTATACCAACACCACCTACTCAATAGTTCATATGCAGCAAGCACACATTTCAAAAATCCATGAATATCAGTGGGTTTCAGATATTTGGATAAGCCCCTGTATTGAGAGTGAGCATTGAAATTGTGCAGTCTGCTTATTAAACAGTTTGTCAGATATTGTCAAATTGTTCAAGGTAATTACCATAAAATTTCAAACATTGAAAAACAGTCTGAGGCTTATAGTTAGTCTATAATCTTAAGGCATTTGCAATGCTTTCCATTTTCATGGCCAGTGTCTAAAATGAAGTTATAGATTAACTATATGTTTATTTGTATATTACTCTTAAGCAGTGTCATTTTCCCTAATATTTTTTACAGTGGTTTGGGGTTTCAGTTGGGGGTTTTGGGGTCTTTTCCCAATAGCATATTCTTTACTGGTATTACATGCACTTCAAAGATGACTGCCCAATATACATACACATATGAATCCACAGAATCATAGAATCTTTTAGGTTGGAAAGACCATTAAAACCACCAACTCCAATTGTTAACACTCACAAATCCACCACTAAACCATGTCTCTAGGTGCCTTATCCACACATCTTTTAAATACCTTCAGGGATGGTGACTCAACCACCTCTCGGCAGCCTGTTCCAGTGTCTGACAACCCTTTCAGTGAAGAAGTTTTCCCTAATATCCAATCGAAACCCCACCTGGCACAACTTGAAACCATTTACTTTTGTCTTATCACTTATCTCTTGGGAGAAGAGACAAACACCCACCTCTCTGCAACCTCCTTTAGTTAGTAGGTAGTTGTAGAGAGTAATAAGGTGTCCCCTCAGCCTCCTATTCTCTAGGCTGAACAACCCCAATTCCCTCAGCTGCTTCTCACAGGACTTGTGCTCTAGACACTTCACCAGTTTGTTGTCCTTCTTGGGACACACTCCAGCACCTCAGTGTTTTTCTTGTAGTGTCTTTCTCATGCTCCCATTATCGATCCCACCTGGAACGCTGGCCAGGTACTCACGATGAGACTGAGAATCAAGCCATGTCCAGTCGGCACAAGATATGGTATTGTCCAGATGTTTATGTTACCATTCACAGAGGTGGATAAGGGGTGGATAGAAGCAGTAGCAGTAATCAACTATTTTTACTACATGCGCCCAAAACCAGACACAGTATTCTAGGTATAGCCTCATGAGAGCCAAATACAGTGGAAAAATCACTTCCCTAGTCCTTCTGGCCACACTATTTCTGATATAAGCCAGGATGCTGTTGACTTCCTTGGCTACCCTGGCACACTGTTGGTTCATATCCAGCTAGCTGTTGACCAACACACCCAGGTCATTTTCTGCCTGGCATCTTTCCAGCCACTTGTCCCCGAGTCTGTAGCATTACATGAGGTTGTTGTGACCCAAGTATAAGACTCAGCACTTATCCTTGAACCTCTGTCATGGTTTTGGCCCAACCAGCACAAAAGACCACACATCCACTCACTTACTCTCTCACTCACTCCTCCCCTCCCACACTTCTTCTATCCCTCCAGTGGGATAGGGAGGAGAATTTGTAGAAAAAAGAGAAAACCCATGGATTGAAATAAGGATAGTTTAACAGGACAATGTAAGGAGAGGAAAACAATAACAACAACAGTACTGATAAAAAAGAATATACAAAGCAAATGATGCACAGTGCAATGACTCATACCTGGGAGCTCAGCCTCCTCATGAACCAAGATCCCTCCCCCCGCCCAGCTCCCCCAGTTATATCCTGATATGTCCTATATATGATATGTCATATGTTATCAAACATCCCTTTGGCTAATTCGGTTCATCTATCACAACAGTGTCCCCTCCCAACTTATTGTGAATATCAGCTCTACGCCAGCAGAACCTAGGACAACCTCAATTGGCCTTGGCCTATCAGTCCAGCCTGTCCAAGTCCCTTTGAAGAGCCTTTCTACACTCAAGCAAACATACATATACGTGGACTTTTAATTTGTCACTTGTTTCAGGTTATGGATTCTCTAAGAGAAGCAAGGTTTACATTAAAGAAATCAGCCCATTGAAAAACTAACAGTGTCCTGACATCTAATCTTTGTATGTATAACATCTGACCATCTGCTCTAGTAAGAAAGGCTAGATAGCTAATGGAGAGGAAATCCCAGAATATTACAGGCAAGGAAGAAAACTCTTTAAAAAGTAATGTTCTGCGTATAACTTTATTTCTCACCTCCAGAGCATTTTGTACCAGAGGGTAGACCTGACATTTCAGCCACAAACTGCCTTTCTCAGGAGGGTAGTTCGTATTCAATAAAGGACACAGCTTAAATTTTTTAAAGACACTTTTACTTCATAGTAATCCCTGACAAAGGTCATCCGTGTCTGAACTGCTACTCCCACTTGCACACAAATGATGTGGAGATAAAGCACAGACATGATAAGTCAAGTCTTCTTGTAGTGTCCATAGTCCTTAAAAGCAAAGATAGTTGACCGAAGCCTTTAAAGCTAAAGATGCAATAGTAAGATAAAATAAGGCTAAAATTGCATGGAATAACTTAACTATGTATATATAACATACAGGTATAAGGAATATTTGTTTTGAGAACTGTTCAGATTTTATTTTGGATTACTTTTGTTATCCTATTTTATCCATGATAATACCAGACCAATAGTTGATGACTATCAGGCAGTGAAAATTATTTTTTTAAGACAATTTATAATATGGATAAACAAAATCTCTGAACTGCTAGTACACATTCCTCATCACTGAAGTTTCACTATAGCTTTTACACAGAATTCGTCAACAGAACAACTTTTGGTATTTTCCCTGTACGTCATTCACATCATACTGTAGTTTAAATTTGTGTCCCAAAATAAAGATGACAGTTAACATACCAGTTATGCATTGTTAACACATCTGCATAATCGCTGTTATTTTCCACGCACTAAATGTTAACATGATTTCCAATTGTCAGTCTAAGAGTAAACTATGATTTGCCTGCCCCAGTTATTTCATAACTTCATACATCTTCTAACCCCTCAGCAGAGTCCATATGCAATTGCATACTGGAATGCAGATATACACATGCATATGATGTGTTCAAACAAACAAACAAACAAACAAACCAACCCCAAGCAACCAACAAAGAAATTAAGTTCAAGATTTTGTGTGTTCTTGAGAAAGCAGCGTATTTAGGACAGATAATTAATGATTAACCAGTTGAGAATTCTACCTTATTATTTTTAAATTAGCTTCTCTCTTCAGCGAATTCTTGGGTCTGCAAGAGACTATTAAAAAATGTGAAGAACTATCACTCACTGGAATTGCTCAGTATTGTTTATAATTGAACTAATGTGTATATGGAGGAATCTACCATTTAACTTTTTAAAATGTTTGTCAAAGGAAAGTGAAAATTCCCACTTGTTTGTCTGTAGCCTTCAATATGATCTCATTATCTTGAAATCTCAATATCTCATTGATATTCTGGAGAGAATGGGAAAGTAAAATGTGACACAGCTATAGTATCAGAATGAGCCTAAACATTATAAAAAGTTTTTAACTTAATACTTTGGTAGTGACAGAGCTTGCCCATAGGCACTTACACACATCCTTTTTCCAGTACAGGTACATCTAACAAGGAACTGCAGATCCCACAAGAAACTTGATTGTTATTAAATTGCTAACCTTTTATTGTTAGGTATTGAGACTCATGTGATAAACGTATTTTGGAAACCAGTTTTCATTTTAATCTAAACCAGTCTAACAATAGAGATACAATTAAACAACTGTACATTTCTAACTAATGGAAAAGTGTGACATCAATGAACTCAAGCTTTATTTGGAAATTAGTATAACATTGCCTTTACATCAGTAATTTAAGAACAAAATTAGTCATTCCACAGATCAGCATTGTATGTAAACAAATAAAACATGAATAAAGAAAAATCCAGCCCTCAATACAAAACTCATGTTGCATTAATAGACTTAAATTGTGGAGACTGTCTTTACAGGATGTAATACTTACCTTACCCCATCACACAAATGTGTATGTACTTCACACATTTGTACGATTTCTGGGCATCAGAAAAATATGAAGACATGCATCACTTAAGAACCTGTATGAAGCAGAGCTATATTAACACTTGATTCTTTTCTTAATAAAAGACCTATCAAATTACCACAGGGGTTAGGCTGCCTGTCATGGAAAAAGAAGCTAAATCGCAGGCAACATTTTTAAGCAAGGTTTCTTCTTTCTTCACTCATCCTCCGTAGTTTGCAGAAAACCAGCAAAATCATCCAAAGGTAAAAACAAGATATAAAACATTTATCTTTGAAATATATAAAATCCATAAAATATTTTATGGGAGTTAAAATAACAAGTATGCTGAAAGAGTGAAAACAACCCTCTGCCCAGGGTCAGCCCAATGTGCAATTTTTTTATTTTCCTTAGTGACTTAAGTGATGACAAGACTCCAGTTCTGACCTACACAGTTAATGTCAAATAAATACTCACATATTTTGAAATTTGATTTTAGTTCATAAAAGATAAGTGTTTCTATTTAAACAAGATCAAAATAGAAAAAATACTGACACCGTAGCTCTAAATACAGATATTACAATGAAGGACCTTAGTGCCAAAGACAGGACAGATGTTAACCTGTCGTCAACAGGAGGCATAATCATAGTTATCCACACAGAATCATTGGCTCACAGAATGATTGGGGTTGAGAGAGAGGTCTGGAGATCATCCCAACACCCCTGCTCAAGCAGGGCTACCTAGAGCCAGTTATCCAGAACATGTTTAGTTAAATCTTGAAGGATGTTAGGTCTCCAGGGGTGAAGACTCTTCAACCTCTCTGGACAATCTGTTGCAATACTGTCACCCTCACAGTAAAAAGAAAAAAAAAAATCCTTAGGTTCAGGCCATTTTCATATATTTCCTTATTCATAAATGTGGCATTTAGGGACCTGGTTAAGTGGTGGACTTGGCATTATTAGGATTATGGTTGAACTCAATGATCTCAAAGGTCTTCTCCAACCTAAATGATACAGTTCTATGAATATGAATATTTTGCTATTGTAAGAATTAGTTTTTCATTGCTTGAAGCTTGCATACTAATGGTTTAGGTCAAAGTTCTTCATGCTGGTCATCTTTCTTATGCCAAAAATCAGGTTTTTTACAAGAAAATATCAACAACCAATCATTCCCTTCCAAAACCAAGTCTACAAGTCCTATAAGGCTTTCATCTGATATATTCTTGCTCAGATACTTACAAGTAGATACTTAAAAGTAGCAGGGTGTCTTCAGGCTGCAAGTCTTATTGCCTTGTGGACCTCCAAGGCATATCAAAGTACAATTATGTGGAAAATCATTCCTTATGTCTTCTATAATAAAACATCATTTAAAGCATAGGGATTTTTGTTCAAATAGACAGAAGTGGAGAGAATTTGTGGACCAATCAGAAAAGAAAAGAGGTTTAAATGAAACAAAAAGATTCTGAAAAGATATGGGAGGGCATCTTGGCCTGGGAACAGTCCCTGTTATCATTTTAAAAATGTAAATGTATATCAATAGGAACACACCCATATACATGTCTGTATGAACTGAAAACAATATACGTCTAGTGTTCATGAAGCTCTGCCTTTTGTTTGGTTCCAGAAAGCTGAACTTGGATTTAAGAACTGGGTTTCTAATTACAAAAACTGAGGGGATATAAAAAATGTCATGCCAGATGAGCTAAGTTACAGTGATTGAAAGACTTCTTTAAATAGAGTTTGGTCATGTCCCTGAGGTTACATTGTTCTTTTAACTGAACTTCGAGATTTCTCAAACCCTAGGTACACTGCAGTGATGCCAGCTGACTTACACAAGCCTGGCAGGTAGAAAAAGAACAAATGAGTAACTGATTGGTTGGCATTAATAATTAGTCTATGGTCCAGGACTTTATACCCAGAAGTCATTATTTGGCTGGTTAAATTCTGGCCTGCATTAGACAGCCCTGAGTATCTTCAAGCCAAAAGCACAAGGAAGAAGTACTGGCTGACTTGTCCAAATTAATCCTGAAGAGAAAAGACTACCCTATGTCTCCAAAACTTAAGAATAACAAAAAGAATAATACCAGCAAGTGAACTAACTGGAAGATGTCCCATCAAAACCAGCCAGTTTGCAAAGACAGATGGTACAAAGGAAGGTGGATGGCTGCTTGTTTTCAAGCTCTAGATGCTGAAAAAGAACTATGGTTGCAATGTTTCATAACATCTATGAATCCTAAAAATATTATGATTGTGCTTTGTTCAAAATTGACTGTGCAAGCATGTATAGTCCCCTAACTCCAGCTCGAAGTTCTAAGAGAGAAGGGACTTCAAAGGAAGCTGTAGATATTAATCAGAAAAAAAAAAAAAAAAAGAAGTAAAAAAGAAAAGAAGTGATACTGTCCTAGATAGGATGTTATATATCAAGGGTTTTCTTTTAAAGCCGTTAGTAATTTGGCAGTACCTCTGTTCTTGAATATTTTACTTCAGGTAAATTAATAGAGTAATGATTTTTTAAAACTTTGCTGACACTTCACCTATGAAAATTAAATCTCTTATTAGGCATCCCAAAATATGTACAAAGAAATAGAAATATTTCAGTTCACTAGTTGTGAATTTAAAACTAAATCTATTTTTTACGTTAGTATTTAAAACTAAATCCCTCATTTTAACAAACCAGTTTTAGCTAGCTAAACAATGAACCAGAAACAGCCTTGCTTTAGGTTCTCTTTCCTGTCAATGGAAAAGAGAGAGATGTCTCTAGAGGGTGATTCAGAATACTGCAGACTAAAATAGAGAGAATGCCAAGTTTATTATCAATAGTGCTACTAAATCAAAAGCATGCCAACTGTCTAGACAGTAGCTGTAGTCAAGTTTTGATAGATGCCGTGTAAGAGTTAGGGTGTTAAAGAATGCTGAAAGAACAAATATGAGGCTATATTTAAGAAGTACCTCCCATTTTATTTCACTTCTAAGAAAGAGATCTAAAGTTCACTGGAAGCTAAAAGAAAAGGAATACCTATTATTGTATTCTTTTGGAACTAGAAGCTAAATTCAGCTGTTGATCACATTGTTCCAACTGACCTTTAGAAGATCGCTTTGGCACTGTCAGTTAATTTTCCAGCAGAAAACATGCAGTGAAGAAGGGGTAGGGATTGTCTGATCTGTATTTTATGGATAGCTACTTTTTTCATCTTTAGTGGAAGGAGAGAAAACTTCAAGAAAGATGATAAATCTGGCTGTTCAGGGGATCATTTCTTAATTTCAGTCCATCTCTATGACCATCCACAGTGTAAGTGTGTCTTTCTTGGAGTTTGTTTCCATTATAGAGCTAGGATCCCTTAGACTTTCTTCTCACCAATGAGAAAAAGAAGTCATGGCTTCCCATATTGAGATTGCCAATTAAAAACAGTTGTCTTAAAGAGCTCTGTGTTCTTCCTAGTTTCCCCAAAGTAATTGCTCAGCAGTGTTTGCTTTAACCATGGCAAAAAGGTCTCAAATGGAGAAGAGAGCATGCAATAACACCAAAATTCTTCCTCAACTGCTATTCTTCCCCTGAGCTCCTGACAGAGCTTTGCTCCTCTGATAGACAAAAGCAGAGGCCTTAAACAGGTCATAACCTAATTTCCATCCCTCCCCTCACTTTAAGGCTATTGTTTCAGTGGTTCCATCTCCTTTCAACTATTTATACAGTACCTGAAATGCCTTTCAATACTCCAGATTTTTCAGACACTAGAGAAAATAACTTTTTCCTGTATGTCAATATGTTTATGATACATCTGTCAACCAAAGTACTCTATTTCTATATAAAGCAGCATAATGAAAGGTTTTGGTTTTTTGTTGTTGTTGGTTTGGTTTGGGGTTTCACCCCACCCCACCCCCGCCCACCCTCACCCCCCCTCTTTAATTTTGCTTGTATTTTTAATTGTGTGATTTTTTTAATATCAGGTATTTTAAACATCTCATGTTCCATCACCTATGCTGACAGCTCCTATTGCATAAGAATTACAAACCATTTACATCCAAGATAATTTTTTTGAATCAATATTCTACCAATATTCCTAGTGTAAGATGAATACGTAAGTTATTTTCTCTGGTCTGCTGTCTATCAAAAGATGTCTACTAGGTAGTTTAGAGAATATGGATTTATGAATGTGCATTCAGCACATTAAATCCCAAAACAGTAAATGTGAAGAAGTCAATGGCAGTCATATAAACAGCTGGTAGAAACAATAATTTGGGACCTGAGAACTGATGCAGAAGAGAGGTGTGTTTTTTTGCTTTCTAACAAGTACAAGGCATGTTCATACTTCTCTTGCAAGTTTTTATACAAAAGTAAACCTCTGTTAACCAAGATTTTATGTTCAGAAGAGAAATACTTGCAAAACGAAATAAGGAGTATATTGCATCACAAAGATATTCAGACTATTTTTCCAAACCCTGTTTCAGACATGATCTTTCCGCAACCAAAATGTAAATACTAAGCTAGCAACAGTTAATAATAACACAGGAATCAAACTACCATAAAATACATGATGAAAACCTTTTTTTATCTATGAAGGTTAAATGGAATGTCACGTAGGCATAGATTTCCCACTGTCTGTGTTTACACCATGGTTGTCAGCATACTAATGCAACCCACCCCCAGAAGAAATTGGGTAAGCACATTGCAAAATTCCTGGGAAGCAGTCTAGTCATGACTGTAGAGACCTGGTTCAGAATTAAACTCTCTCGATTTCTTCACAGATACGTATGCATTTAGATACAAAATGCAATGTCCTGTAAAATGTGGATTTATCAGTTCAGACTAAGATTATCTTAAACTTTCTGTTCCAGAGATTCTGACGCTATGCAGTAATCTGGGAAGGAAAAATAATGGAATAATAAAACCAACCTTTCTTGCTGATAATTCTTTATCATTCTGTGTTGTGTCATATGAATGGTTTTACACATGTAAATTTTTATGTTTAATCATGCATCATTTGGAAAAATCTTGTCAAGCTGGACAACTGATTGCGAAGAATATAAAATGAATGCTGTCCTTGAGCATATATAAAATGTTGTCCTATTTGATATGTCTCATTGAAACTGCCTAATTTCTTCCAAATGTAGAGGGATTTTAGCAAGTGGTTCCCAGAACAAAATCCTGTGTGAAAATAAGAAAATAAACATAAACGATGAGGTTTTCTCAGTACCAACAGTTTCACGTATTTTTATGCTTATGAAGACCAACCACTGCCTCTCACCTTGTCCCTTATGCCTTGAATTTCTTGAGATCTATGCCTCACAGCGAATGGGACCTGCAGAAAACAGTAATAAAACTTGTACTGAATATTAAGATAGTCTCTCTATGTGGATGCAAGATTAACTTGGTGAACCAAAGAGATGTCTAGCCTTCTGTGGAAGACCGGTTTTGTGGGGTCTGTTATCAGTGTGGCAAAGATATAGCTTTTTCACTCTATGTTTTATATGCATTGGCATTTGAAGAGACCCTAAGTTTCTTATTACTTCTTACTTGTCTATTAATTCTGTTCAGATTTGTCTGCCTGATTATTGCCACAATGGCCACAATCATTTTGACTTCCTACTGACTTCAGCTGGCATTTTTCTTAGTTTTCAGAAAATTGAAGTTGAATTGTATCACTTTAGGCACACAGAAAAATAACAATACTCAAATCTAAATTGTATTTGAAGTTGAAGTCATGCTTTCTAGGAAAACGTAAGAGTAGGTCCTTTGAAAAAAACCTTGTTTTGCTTTGTAATTCTTTGGTGCATGAGAACTATCCTTTTTTTGTTAGTTAAATGTATTAAGTTATGGTCACCTAGGGATGAGATTTTTCATCTTTCATTTTTTTTGCTTATACAAGCAAACATGATGAATTTATAGTTGAAGAAGTGCCCAGAGAATTAGCAAGAAATTCTTCACAGATCTGTAATTCATTACTGCAGTGTAAATAGATTTTTTGCTTTATTTTCGACTCTTACACTTAACTATGCTTTGCCTTTAATTCTGGCAAATCAAGTATGTATCCAAGTCATACTTTCCACATGCTGTCTTTCCTAATTTTAAGGATGTTATCTGTCATCTAAGCTATAGTATAAAGGTCAGCATTTAGATATTACAGCTTAGCATGTGGATCTGGCCCTGACCTAGATAGAAGCTCAAATGGAGATAACAAAGAAACTTTTTTATTTGCAACAAAACATTTTGCTGCTGGACTCTGAGGAGCTTTCTGAAGACAAATATGGACCTATAAAAACTGTCACTGGCAGTAAAGGCAGGGAGAAGAGAGGGGAAGAAGAAGTAAATTATTTACTTATCAGTATTTAGCTGAAAGTGTTGAAACATCAAGGATTGTAAAGCAAAACCTTTTAATCCTGACGATTTTTAAGTCCTTTCCTCTTTTCCATGCAAGTGTGTGAGTGTGAGTGAATGTCTGTGTTTTATAACACAAAAGTTAGGTCTAGGGGGGAAGAAAAAAAAAAAAAATTCAGATTTAATCTCAGATGGTTTACATAGCTGCACTACTTTGTTTCATAACAGTGAAAAAAAGAGTGTAAGGACTAGCATACAGCTGGTTTTCTGGGTCAGCAAAGAACTGAAGAATACCTAGAAGTTTATCAAGGCAGAACATATGCTAGGGTACAGAGGATTCAGCTTGCTGCAAACAGTCAGAAAAGCTAACAATATTATCATCTCTGTAATGATAAAAAACAGCTGGGGATATGAAAGCATTTCTTCAGTGGTGGTTTGAAAAAAATGCACCATAGTGGCAGAATTTTCTGGGTCAGCAAAGAACTGAAGAATACCTAGAAGTTTATCAAGGCAGAACATATGCTAGGGTACAGAGGATTCAGCTTGCTGCAAACAGTCAGAAAAGCTAACAATATTATCATCTCTGTAATGATAAAAAACAGCTGGGGATATGAAAGCATTTCTTCAGTGGTGGTTTGAAAAAAATGCACCATAGTGGCAGAAATCTTATAAAACTCTAAAAGATGTTCTCTGTACTTGTTTTATCCATTCATCTGATTGGTTATCATTTTCTTTACACCATAGGGAGTCTCAAAAAAGAAATGTTTATTTACTCTGAAGCAAAACCAGACACTGCTTATGACAGTAGGAAAAACAGGAGATACAGATTTTATACAGAGCACATGTGCGCGTACTATACCCTCATGTCTTCAGACTCTGTATGTTCACGGGGTATGTTGCACTTTAGGATTGCCCAATGTTTTTAATTTTTAGAAGGATTCATTTATTTATTTATTTAGGATTTAGGATTATTTGTTTTAAACTATTCAGTTTGAATTTTTTCGCAGTAGTTGCTGCTATTCTTGTTTTTTTCTTAGCAGTTTAAATAAAATGTTTCATCCCTATCCAATAAGGAAGTTAGAAGGAGCATGATTTTGCTCATATGAAACATTCCCATGCTCATTTCTTTGAGAAAATCTGCTGCCTTTGTACTGAAGAGCTGAGTGACATTTTCAGGTGGAAGTAAAGGGGCTGGGACTATCACCTTATTTCAGATATTTTAAAAAGAGAAAGTTGGCTTAATTATTGTCTTAGAGAATAAATACTCTACAGGTACAGAGCCATTGATCTCCTTTAATCTCTGTCATTTTTGCATGATTGATTGGTGATTGTTTTGCAGGGGACAGAAGGGGAACGAAATTTGGCTTGTTTGTTTTTAGAAATCTAAAATAACCATAGAAATAGAGGTGCTTTTGAATTATATAATTCACCATAGCTGGATTAAAAAAAAAAAAAATAGATTGGCAGAACAATAATGCTGCTGCAATTTGAACATACTTTTTCTAGCCATATTGCTATGCATAATGTGAGAGGAGAGAATATACTTTGCAGTCTTCATTATTGATTGTTTCCTTCAATGGGGTGTTGGATGGATTTTTATTTTTCAAAGCCAATGCTGCATTTCTGTTTTGACAAGATATATGCGACTGAGTTAAAAAGTTTAATTTGATTGAAAGTGAATGCAATAAAGTTTTTAATTTGTCAACATCTTGACTGCTTATTTCATCCTATTCATTCATATGGGTGTATTATCTGCATCAACATTTCATGACATCAAGATCTATTTATCTTCATTGCTCCAGCAACTGCATTATAAATTATCATTAAAGTCCAACTGGTGCACAGGATAAAATCCTCTTTAGTAGTATTAATATATATTTCATTAACAGTCATAATTTCAGTGAGAAGGATATATTACATTTATTTTAACCTGTATATCACATGATTTCCTCTTGATTTTGGCATCAGAGTCAAGATTTCACATCAGCAAAATAAACCAATACTTAACTATCTGTAAGGTAATTATCAAATAAATTTTGATAGTTTACATAATTTTAAAAATCTAAAATTTCTTTCCAGTGACAGACTGGAGAATGCTGATGCTCCAGCACAGAATTTCTATCTAGTAAAAACAATATTTAAAAGCCTTTAGGAAGAAACGTGGTATATCTCTATCAGGTTTGACATTCATTGAGGGGAGATGATACACTCTGCAGATGGTCTTCGACATCCCTAAATGAAGTTTTTCCAAGTTATTATGTAGTTTATAGTAATAAAAACAGTTAGCAACTAGTCATCATAACAAATTTTTAGGTAGTAGCTTTAAGAATCTAATATATGGACTCTAACTTGGGTACTAATGCCATGAGTAAGTTCAGCTGTAATACAGAACAACAAAATTCAATATGATGAGCAAGAGAAAGCATCAGAAAAGCAATGCAAGGTGGTCTCCTGTCCTTCACATGTATTTGGGAATTAAACACGTAAAACTGAGCTACTGTGAAGTACTTTTCACTGGCTTGGAATTCTAAAAATCTTTAGGTTTTCATAAAAAAAAAAAAAGAAAAGGGCAATCTTTTCATCAAAAAATAACTTATTGATTAGAACATCTATCTTGACGGAAAATGACTAAAGGATTTGTCTGAAGAGTCTGGATTCAACCCCTCATTCTGTGTGAGAATTCAATTTATTCAAAGCCCAGCTGAACACCAAGATTTGAAATGTTCTGTCCTGAGGTTATTGAACTCATGTCTACTTAAAGTCTTGCCATATTTTTGGTACATTTAGTACCAGCTGAGCAAAATTATGGAAATAAAAGCTTAACTTTATACAGTAATCATAAGTGGGTAAGAAACTGATTTTTAAGAACAAGCTTTCCTAATATTTTCATAATTTATGTTAAAATGCTTAAACTTTAATTGGATAGGAGACTAAATTATAGGTGTCTCTCTTCCAGGTGAATGCCCTAGTACGTAGACTTAAAAAAAAATATTTCTCTGTCTCTCAGTCAGGAAACATTTAAATCTATAATTTAAGGTACAGTAGCATCAACTCTAAAGCTAAAGGTTGGGGCTAAAATCATAGAATCACAGAATATTGAATGGTTTGGGTTGGAAGGGACCTTAAAGATCACCTAGTTCCA
>NW_010261237.1:19941-25007 GCF_000690775.1 Eurypyga helias
AGGTGGAGTCTCACAAGAGCAGAGTAGAGGGGGAGAATCCCCTCCCTCGACCTGCTGACCACACTTCTCCTGATGCAACCCAGGATACAGTTATCTTTCTGGGCTGCCAGCACAACTGAACATTATATTTTTGTTTGGTTATCAGTTTCTAAAAACTGGACTATACCATCTGAGTTCCTCTTATGATTACACCTCTGTGCATCTGTTTGCAGATTCTGAGCAGGAAAATTGAAATAAATGTGCAAATTAAGCATTCAGTGTTCTCATTGACTACTGTGTAACTTTGCTCAATTTTCAATTCATGCAGGCTATAAAAGCCAACCGTGAACTGGTCCTGTGGAGTATAATAGCTTGATGTGAGCATTTAAACCTCTTATTTAATTTTTCAAAGATTTCAATATACCAAAACATCACCAATTTTATAAGACCTGCATGATATTTGTGGCTCAGTGTAGATAAATGAAAAAAGGAATCCAAAGAAAGAAAAAAATTAAGGATTATTTTCAGTAAAGTACCACCTCATATCTCTCCTCTCCATAACAGACAGTTTTCTGATGCTAAAATTTTAATGGTTACTGACAAAGGAGTATAAATGTTTTTTCTTTCCACCTTCTCTTTATTTTCCCAGTCATATTCTACTCCTATGCCAGATATGCTATTCATACTAGAAACTTCCATAGGTAGTTTAGAAGCCTGTCACTATGTCTTTGTTCACTTTGGTTTTCTTTTCTCTGAACATATCATCCTCCACCACAATTTATAAAGATTACCAAATATATGTAATAACTTTTCTTGCATATGCTCAATCATTTTTTTGATTCTGACCTTTTTGTTTTATCTATTTTTTTCTCACTACCATACTGTAAATAGATTTTCATAGGAAGCAGGGGGCGCTTTTTTTCTGTTGTTAATTTCTGCACTATCAACGCCATCTCTTCAGGTGGTTGCAGGTACAGATAGCAGAAGGCAGTGACAATCTTCCCGCTAGACTGCTGTGTGAGCTAGCCCTGCTGCTGGTTTTCTCTCATCTACTTGGAGACAAACCATGTCACATTATTAGGTCATTTTGTACTTACTCCCCTGTGGCAGGTTAAATAAACACTCTCCACTGCCAGCCCCTGTGCTTTATAGTTCTTAAGATGGTTGTCTTAGAAAAACAGCGAAAAACAGATGATATTTTATTTTGGAGATGTTGAAAAAAGGGATATAGTCAGTGTTTACTTTAAAACAATAAATAGCTTTATATCTGCTGGCCTGATTTATAGTAAAACACTTTCTCATCATTACTTTTTTTTTGTTGCACTGAAGAAACACAGCTCAGTGTCAGCCTGTTCTCCAGTGTTCAATGACAGCCATTAAAAGCAAAATTCTGAGATCAGATGGTATAGAGGCAAACTAAATGCTCTGTAATTTCCAGATAAGGCTTTTCACAGACATTGCTGCACTCCCCTGAGATGACGTCTAAACCCAACCATCAAGGATCCTTGATTGTTAAAGTGAGAAAGAGCAAACTGGCTTGATAAAGATAAGATTATAGTGTCTCAAATGTGAAACCTAAAATAGAAGAACAAAATTAAATAAAGCAGAATCTTGCACAGAGGATTTTGAGGTTGATTTCATGGCATGCTATCACTTTTGCTGTGTTTAATACTCCTATGAGCTTCCTCAGTTGTGCACACAGTGTCAGTTCCATTCAAAGGAACCTTTATCACAATGCACTGATTAATTTTTGTCTTCAATGTACAGTAATTATGCTGACATACTGCAATAAAATTATTCAGTACACTCATCTGAAGATGCCACATCACACACATTTAAATTTAGTCCTTTCATTGGCATGATCTCAAGACACTCATTTGAAGATAGTAGCTGAACTAGGAATTGTAACATTATTTTCACATCCCAAGTAATATAAGCTGCAATTTTGCACTCTGCCATGTACCACTGCTCAGAAAATGAAAAGATTATCTGTTCTCACTGAATGCAGTTTGTGCTGCATTTGGACAGATATTATAGCAGCACCATTAAAGACCAAAATTTTCTTCATTTTTGCTGAAGAAAATGAGATAGTTACTAAAAGTGTTGCCTATATATGCTGGTAAGAACTTAAACTCTTTTTTTTTTTTTTTTCCCTGAAGCAGCTAATGAGGGTAAAGGTTAGAAAATTAAACTACTAGTGTTAAATGAAAGTATCTTAAAACTCTTGTTTGTTTAAATGTTTATTAGAATTGTTTATAGAAACAGGTGGTTTAAATAATATGTTATTTATTCTAGAAAATAGAAGAACTATTTAAATTGTTTAAAAATACTGTTTCAAATGCATGACGTGACAAAAAAATTGTAATAGTAGTAACTATTTATATGAAAAAAAACCTTACTTAAATGTGTTTTCAGTGATCAATACCTGAAATAAGTAATAAAGTTGTTGGAAATTTCCAAAATAGACATTTTGCCTTGATATTATCAACCAGTTAGCTTTTCCTTTATGTTAGCTTTAAAACAAAAAGTCATATTCATAGATAATTTGAGGCCAGAAATGTCTGCCAAAACCATTTCTGGCGTAATCTGACTGATAGACATTTTATCACCTGAGGAACATTGATATCCAGAGTTTAGTTCTTTATCTCAAAAATAATATCCTGAATTTTTTGAGGCTAAATGTCTACCAAGCAGAGCCTAAAATAATTTCATCATGTCAAGCTTCCTCAAACTTCAATCTTTTCAATCTTCACCTTGCACATCCTAAAAGAATCAAAACCAAAAAATAAACAGATGTGTCATAACAAACAAACAAATGGAAAATCCTGGTGAGAAAAAAGCAGCTTCTCTAAAGCTTTGGACTTCAGTCTCTTACTGTGCAGCTGAACCTTTTTCTTCATGTGCAGGTAAAAAGGAATATTGTCTTTTGTCTAGGAAAAAGGAAGTGGTATTTTGGCAATTCCCATTGCTTAACAGTGTTAATTGTGTGAATTCTGTTTTCCAATTGCATGCAATTCCCTGAATTTACCTAGCTTTAAATAAAAGCACACCTGAGAAATTACAGAAGGATTCAAGATCTATGCATTTCTGCAAACTCAATTTCCACATATCTCCATTTGCCTCTTAGCCTGTAACTCCAGCTGAAATCTTTATCATAACGGTCTTAGGCAGCCAAGGTCAGACTCTGGTGCTGCCACACCTGGGAAGACGATATGGCTAAACATGCTCTAATTCTTGCATCAAAAGTTTATCTCTGCTGACGACAGCAATACAGCCTCCTTTCCCCATGGGTCCTGTAAACAGGCTTGTTAATCAGTCATCAATATCTGTCAAATTGTTAAACAAACAGCAAGCACCCAATGGTAACAGTACTGAGCTAAGGAATTGCTGATGAGCTCCTGACTTCAGTAACCTGTTATTTGAAATTTAGAACATGTCTTCCTCTGCTGAAGTCCTGTGGCAGAGTTTCTGTTCCCTGACTGTATAATCAGGTGATTAGTGGTAGAGAGCTCCAGACTGAAGCACTCTTCAGTGAAGATTCAGCTGTGCTAAAAGCCAGAAAATGTCTGCATTTCAACACAAACCCAAGGTCGGCAGTCACTGTTCGGTAGCACAAATCACTGTGTGGATGCAGTGAATGACTTGGCTTTAAAATCTACTGAGGAGAAAAGGGAAGGGATCTTTGCCCAATATCTTTTTTTTCAAGCCACTTTAGAAGCACAACAGGAAGCTGCCTTTTACTTATTGATATCGAGGGAGAAGAACGAGCCTGCCAATTGGCAGACTGATGATATGTTCTTCTGGCAATCTCTTGCCCCCTTTGAAAGTATGTTTACAAGAAAAACCCGAATCCTCACCTACCACTGCAGCAGTCATTATATGAACTCCAGCAGGCAGATGAACTTATACAAGCCGGGAGCTTGGGCGCTTCCTCAGACACCCTCATGTATTAGTACAAACATCACACTATACAAGTGTGAATTTATTATTAACTCTTGTGTTAAAATGTTTAGTGCTGCTTGCAGGAAGGATGGTGTGTCATGCTAAGCTGTGTTACAGTTGAATTTGAAAGCCATTGAAAGCACTTTCTTTCTCCTCAGACAGTACAAAACATATGCAGTGTTCAATAACCATCTAATGTCTGACTCCTGGTGGCACAATTTACTGCTGTACTCTCCAAACTCTGAGTTTTCATGGTGAGGCCTGCGTCTTCCACAGGGGACACACAATGCAGATGAATAATTTGCTATTTGAGTGAGTCGGTTTTACTAGGCACAATAGGATCGGTGACATCTGGGCCCTAATCTGAAAACCACTTGGGTCAGGGGAAATTGTTCCAGTGACTGCAGCAGGCTTTGTGTCAGCCACTGGATGAAATCTTGATTTGAAATAAATCTGTCTGCATTGCTGATTTTTAAGTTGGTGTTTTTGAGGGAAAAGGAAATATTAATAGCTTGCCTTACTCTTGTGGTTAAAGACTGTGCTAAAAATGTCTTTTAACACAGCTATTTTATTAAAATTCCATGAAGAGGAGACCTGCAATTATTTTTTTGGTGAAGTATTATGTGGCTGACTGATTTTATAGACTACAGCTAGCAGAAAAGCATAGCTGCTTTTCTACACATATTTTGAGAATAATGTAATACATGACATCTGGGACTTTCCTGTCAGTCTCTCAGACCCTGACACAAAAATATTGTTAATAACAGCAGAAAGAACTATCTTCTCTGTCTGTAGACTGAGCACATTAAAGAAAATAAAAAATGCAACAGATGTCTTTATAAGAGTTACCCAGGAACATTGTAACAAACCAGAAAGTTATTGAGGTGATTATTTACCAAGTGATTTCTGGGATGCTACATCTAAGCAAATACGAGAACACAAGAAAGAAGAAAAAAAGGTGTACATATATTATTACAACAGTATGACCCTGAAATAATTACAGAGGGAGTAATGTCCTAATTTAAGGGTTTGCATATATATGATTAGAATCACCCACCTTTCACTTGTGCTGGAGAGCATCACATTCTCTAAGCTGTCCCAATGATTTTTGTAAGTTGTCAGAAAGCCTCAGTGCACAGGAATGC
>NW_010261237.1:25038-30658 GCF_000690775.1 Eurypyga helias
GAGTGAATAGTGTCATCACTGATAAATACATTATCTTCACACTGGCATATTTAGAGACGGGAGCTTTAAATGAGAAGAGGAAGAAGAAAACATTCCTAATGGTTAATATCTTGGAATATGTAAAGTATTGCATGAAGGAAAACAGTTTCCCCACAGAGACTGTTGAAAAGATGGAGAGAAACTTAGCAGTTCTAAATATGTGATCAGCTTAAACTCTTGTTTGTGGCAAACAAGTATATGCCAATACAGAAGGAAGATCTTTAATTCTAGGTCAAGTTGAAGAGATATAATGACAGATGGGTTTTTTCAGGTTTGCATTAGCTATTAAAAAATTCTTCATGTTCCTGTCAAAATTAAATGTTCTAGAATTTTAATGATGGCATTGTTAATATTTTTCTGTAAAAATATATGACATGAAAATTTTTCTTCATCTTTTTCATGCCTAAAAAATTGGTAACACATCATACCCTTCCCTCCTCCACCTTCCAAACACTTCTCTCCAAATTAATTAGCCCCAGTAGAGTCCAATCACAGGCCATCAAGTTGCTTTTTTCCTCCAATAAAATACATGAAATTAAGATTCTTTTGCTTTCATATTTGCCTTCATCTATCGTACCCTGGTATTGGATAATTTATGCACATTTATGAGGAGGGATTGGCTTCACTATCTGTGTAGATTTTCATGGATATTTCAGTAGGAATCTAAGGTAATAGCCATGTTAGGAAATGGGTGTCTTCTTCATTAGATGATATTCCTCAACTACTCTCAGTAGAACAAGCTGTTTTATTCCTGTCTCAGGTTTATAACTGTAGAAGAGAATTTATACAAGACAAGATGACTTCGTAAAGGATCATTTTCACAGAGTAGTTCTCAAATGCCTCAGTCCTGATCATATTTTCCTTAAGCTTCTTCCAATCAGAGTGAATCCTGAGTGAGCATGCCATCAAATGGTAGCCATTGTCATTTTAAAAAGTCTGGAGAAGGAAATTATGCCAAACATTAATGTATCTCTACACACTCAATTAAAGTATGATCCAAAATGAAAATGGAGTTTGAAGCATCAACAAATGTTTGCCAAGAACTTGTGCCAACCCACATCAGCTTTGTCTCTGCAATATTTACTACAGAGAGAGAAAACACATTTGACCATGAATAGTTACTTGTGGGACTCTATTCCACAGCTGTTCTTCAAGGATTTAGATAAAATATGTCCTTCAGCTACTACTAGTTTTCAAGAATGCCTGTGATTGTGGTTCAGAATTTCATAATACCTCTTTGCTACTATCTTTGATTGCACATTGGCATTCTACAAAACACAGAAATTAGAAAATAGGCATCATAAGTACCAACTTTTCAAAGAACCGATGCTTCTAATCTCTGTTACCCTGTAATTAAACTCATTTGTGTTGTTCTCATTTGAGATGTGTGTGTAATTATTGTTCTTATTTTATAGCCTCATAGTAATTAACTTTGTTGCTGCTTTTCTTTTTTTTTTTTTTTTGGTTGGTTGGTTGTTTTTTTTTTCCTCAAAAGCTGAAAAAAACATAATTTTAATTTATAGTGTAATGGAACAGCCATTCCATGTGACAAACATTTTGTGCATCAGAAGGAAGAGAAGTACTGTTCAAAAGCCAAATAGTATCTTTCAGAACAACTTTGCTAAAAGGAAACATAAAATAGATTTTCCAAGGTTAATCTAATAACATGCTTAATCACAAAAGACTAAGGAACGTAGCCAATGTGTTGCCTGCGTGCTGACTTGGGTGGGTGGATGGGGAGAGTAAAGTGGAGAAGAAAGGAAAATGAGAGGAGGACAGAAGGTTGTTCATTCATGTTACAGGCCCCATTCATCTTCCCCTCTGTCCTTCTCCCCAGTACAGGGCAAAACTGAGTCCTTTTTGTTTACAATAGCTATTAAGCATTATTACTCAAAGGTCTTTGAATATCAATTGAATATGATTGAATAGAAATGCACTAATGAAAATGTCCTGACCTTAAGTGTCAGATTCGTGTGCTTCAATCCTGTTATCACTTTATTAGCCTGGACTTTACATAGAGAAAGAATTCATTTAGCTCATCTTGGCAATGGATATCATAGTTTGGGGTTTAGAACACATAGATATCATAGTTTGGGGTTTAGGACCTTTCAAGTGATCTTCATATTCAGAGTTTCCCTGCTATTTCATAAAATTCTTTAAACACTAGGATATCATGTAAGGAGAATCCCTATGCTGTATGTTAAAGGAACATAACATGCTACATTGTTGGTACTGACCACTGTAGATGGGATTCAAATTCTATTAGGCATCTTCTGAGAACTGCCAGAAGTTAGAGTGAGCCAGAAGTGAGAGTATCATTATACTTAACCTTCTCAAAATTCAGGTGATTCTGCATAGTACGACCCCCGAATAACTCAAACAAAACGTTTAGGATGTGAGATTTCTAGGGATCAACCTTTTTAATCACATATACTGAATAAATATTTAGTCACAGGTCTTTGGACAAGCCAAAAACTACCTGTGTGCTTCATAATTGGTGGTTGCCTTTACTGTCTCCATAGCATATGTTTCTATGAAGTAATATAACTTGTTTTTTCAGAGTATCAATTGGTTTTGAACTTCAGTGAATCTCCAGATATAAGTTACTAATTTTAGGTATTTCTCAAAGGGTTTGGTTTATTTTCTAGGAAGAAAATGTGGCTGTTGGCTTTATACAGGAGATGTACTCCTTTCTTTCTTGATGATGATGGCAAAGTGGGAGTTTTCAGAATGCCCAGAGTTAAAAAGGAAGTAAATTCATTACCTGAAAGCAAAAATAGTGCTTGAGGAAAGAAAGAAACAAGCTTCTAACACACAGAGCATAAACAGACTGTGTTTTCTGCCTTTCTTTAAAAAATAATATTTCTTCTTTGGAAAGAAGCCTGTCAATATGAAAAGAAAACACAACCAGTGGTCTCTACCACTCACAGGTGAAATTATAGGACTGCTACAGGACAGCAGTTTAAGTCCCTGAGACTGCTGCTGAAAGTAATTCTGACAATGTGGGTGGCTTTGAAACCACCCAATCAAGTGTAAGTAAAGTAGTAAACTATCTTTACAATTCCAAACACTCTACCATTCAGAAGGAAAGAGAATAGTATAATCCTTTTATGGACAGAAGAGGATAGAGAATTCAAATCAAAATTACTGCTTAGGGTATTTTCTCTTCAGTACCAGAAAAGCTACTTTTATTCTCTGCTTAGAAGTAACATACTATCGGTTCAAAAACCAATGATGTGCATATTGTTACAACAGAAATAGAGGGTATTTTTAATTTGTTATTGGGGAGTTTAGTTGTGTGCAGTTCACAGTAAAACACTAGATAGCTAGTCAAACATCAAACACCTTTGATGTATAGACTGTATTAATCTTTGGATATTAATGAAGTGAAAACTTTCTGTGTAAAACTTGAATTATGCATTTCTAGTCCTAATGAAGATCACGGTGATATAATCCAACACAATGTCTTATATTATCCACACTAAACATAAAAAGATTTTAAACTACTTTAAAGGAGCAAATTAGTTTGTTGTCTTCTATATAATGCCTCTTCTCCCACAGGGATATTTGGAAAAATTATTAGTTATTTCTTCAGATTTGTCAGGATGTTTTTCTTCATTAGCACAGTAGTCTTGAACTTCTTGATATGTGTCTGTACACTGAAGATTAAAAAAACAAACTAAAAATACATTTTCTTTTCCCTAAGATAAGTGAGAAGTTTTTCCTCTACAGCTTTCATATTGTATGCCTATCTCCAGTTACATACCATTATGTAAATACTGTGGGGGTAAGCTAGAACACAAGTATAGATATTGAGGAAAAACCTTAACTTACTTATTTGGAAAAAAAAAAAATCATCAATCCTTATTCTAGGGATTTTAAAGTATTGAAAATGTCATGACCTAAAGGTTTACCAAACCTGTTGTTATGCAAAAATCACAATTGGTTTGTATGATTCTGTAATGCACAAGGACATACAGATTTTATTTTCTACATTTCTTTGTTACATATTACCACAAATTACTATTAAAAATAGACTTCACTTGTGAGTAAAGTGAATACATATCTTGTTACCACCAAATTGCTACCAGAAAAGCAAAGTTTTTTATGCTGTCTCTCACTGTATCCTTCTGGAGAAAATGCCTAGCATGCATAGCTAGGCATTTACACAATAAAATGGGTGAATAACTGCCTGAAGAGTCAGGCTCAAAGAGTCACAGTAAATGGGATAACATCTGGTTGGCAGCAAGTAATCAGTGGTGTTCCACAGGGTTCATTTTTAGGCCCAGTTGTCTTCAATATTTTCATCAATGACCTGGACACCAGAATTGAGTGCTGACTAAGTTTACCAAAGATATTTAATTAGAAGAAGCTGTTGATTGCCTTGAGGGTAGACCAAACTTACAGGGAGACTTTGATAAATTAAAAAGACCTTGATAGACTACAGTAGGCAGCCACCAACCATATGCAATTAGCAAGGACATATGTCAGACTCTGTACCCGACATGATGTGTTCCTGGTTGATGGTATGAAACTCATATTTCAGTTACTCAGTATGAGTAAACTGTGTGTCCTGGCAGCCAAAAGGACCAACTATACTCTGAGTGCCATTAAACACAGTGTACCTAAATGGTGGAAAGAAGTGACTGTCTCAATATACTCAGGGTTGATGTGGCCTCACCTCGAATACTGTGTACAGTTCTGTGCTCCACGATATAAGGAGGATAAAAATTATTAACGTGTCCAAAGAAGGGCAACAAAAATGGTGAAAGGTTCAGCTTAAAGATGCAGAAACTAACATATATAAACATAATATATATTGTTAAGGACACAAAAAACTGCAAAATTTTGAGCAACACACATCCAGACTTTTACTAAAGAGTTTTTCAGTAAGAAAATGGATTTAGTAGAACATTGCATCTCAAATTAAATTCAGAAGATTTCTTAGGCTTATAATATATTTAATATTTTCCTCAAAAAAAAAAAAAAATTAATCTTTTTATCTAACTTTCATTTTTAAGTTTTTGTGAGGGTTTGTGTTTTTTTCCGGTTTTGGTTTGGTTTTGGTTGGGTTTGGTTTTTGTTGTTGTTGTTGTTGTGTGGGTTTTTTTTTTCTTAATTTCTCTAATAAATACAAATTTCTGCAAGGATTCTTATTCTTCTTTCATTTTTCTCTGTTTTGCTTTTTCCATTCTAAACCCTTCAAGTGATCTTCATATTCAGAAATCTTACAGAATAATCACTAAATATGAAAAGGTAACTTTGGCCTGTTGTATCTTTTTCACAGATGAAGATATTAAAAATTGTCTCATTTTAAGAAGTGGAAGACTACAAAGATGATTAAAGGACAATTACTTCTAACTATATACAAAGAAACAGGACAAAAAGGTAATCTGATTTTTTTTCCAGCTGAATACTGCAAGGCCCATAGAACAAAAAATAACAAGTCTGCGGTGCTCAAACTCTGCCTGAAGATTTTCTCATAGGCATTAGTTCCGTTCATTAATTGTCTTTGTGTTTCGTGAGTTATTTGTGGCTTATTCATAAAAAACTTCGTGTTGTGGTTTAACTCCAACTAGCA
>NW_010261238.1:0-7573 GCF_000690775.1 Eurypyga helias
CGGCGGAGCTGGAGGAGAAGGAGAAGGCGACGGAGGAGAAGAAGGGGGCGGCAGAAGGGGCCAAGGACGGGGAGAGCGGCAAGGAGGGGGAGAAGAAAAACGGCAAGTACGAGAAGCCGCCGTTCAGCTACAACGCGCTCATCATGATGGCCATCCGGCAGAGCCCCGAGAAGCGCCTCACGCTCAACGGCATCTACGAGGTCATCATGAAGAACTTCCCCTACTACCGGGAGAACAAGCAGGGCTGGCAGAACTCCATCCGCCACAACCTCTCTCTCAATAAGTGCTTCGTAAAGGTGCCCCGCCACTACGACGACCCGGGCAAAGGGAACTACTGGATGCTGGACCCCTCCAGCGACGACGTCTTCATCGGGGGCACCACCGGCAAGCTCCGCCGGCGCTCCACCACCTCGCGGGCCAAGCTGGCTTTCAAGCGGGGCGCCCGGCTCACCTCCACCGGACTGACATTCATGGATAGGGCAGGATCCTTGTACTGGCCTATGTCCCCCTTCCTCTCCCTGCACCACCCCCGGGCCAGCAGCACTTTGAGTTACAATGGGACCACGTCCGCCTACCCCAGCCACCCCATGCCCTACAGCTCAGTGTTGACTCAAAACTCCTTGGGAAACAACCACTCCTTTTCCACGTCTAATGGGTTAAGTGTTGATAGACTAGTCAATGGAGAGATACCTTATGCCACTCATCACCTCACAGCAGCAGCTCTGGCCGCCTCAGTGCCGTGCGGCTTGTCAGTTCCCTGCTCCGGCACCTATTCCCTAAATCCCTGCTCTGTAAACCTCCTAGCAGGACAGACGAGTTACTTTTTCCCCCATGTTCCTCACCCTTCAATGACTTCTCAAAGCAGCACTTCAATGACGGCCAGGGCAGCCTCCTCCTCCACGTCGCCGCAGGCGCCCTCCACTCTCCCCTGTGAGTCCTTAAGACCTTCTTTGCCAAGTTTTACAACGGGACTTTCCGGAGGACTTTCTGATTATTTCACACATCAAAATCAGGGGTCTTCTTCAAACCCTTTAATACATTAACATCCATGGGATCAGACTGTAAGTGAACATTTTACACACATTTGCATTGTAAATGATAATTAAAAGAAAAAAAAAGCAAAACAAAAATGTCCAGGTATTTTTTATTAAGCCCCCCATTTTCTGTACGTTTGTTCAGTCTTTAGGGTTGTTTATTATTCCACCAAGGTGAGGAGTGTCAGCAAGGTGCAATGTGGGGAGATTACATTGTAGACTATGAAGTTTGGAAGACAAAATTATAGTAGAATGTGTATCTAAATAGTGACTGCTTTTTGCAATTTTTTTATTCAAATACGATAAGTCTATCACTAAAAGCCGCCAGATTCTCCATGTTTGCAGTATTATAAGTTATCATGGATATGTCGGTGGGTGCAGACCTTGAAAGGAAAAATAAAAAAACACCACTCAATTTATGAAAACTATAAAAAACTTTAGAAGTAATTTGTATTTAAGCAGAATTAATACTGAAAGATGCCCAAGAACTACATTTTGGCCATTTATTATTTTAGCATTTTCTTTACCAAACCGCTTTTTTTTGGTGGTTCTTTTTTTTTGTTTGTTTGTTTGTTTACTTTTAGACCAAAGATTGGGTTTTAGAAAATGCACTCAGTGTACGGAGTAATTTAAAAAACAGCAACATTGTTTCAGTTCGCAGCACTGCCCGTTCCAATGAATCAGAAGGGGACAAAATTAATGATTGCCTTCAGTTTGTGTTGTGTATATTTTGATGTATGTGGTCACTAACAGGTCACCTTTATTTTTTTTCTAAATGTAGTGAAATGTTAATACCTATTGTACTTATAGGTAAACCTTGCAAATATGTAACCTGTGTTGCGCAAATGCCGCATAAATTTGAGTGATTGTTAATGTCGTCTTAAAATTTCTTGATTGTGATACTGTGGTCATATGCCCGTGTTTGTCACTTACAAAAATGTTTACTATGAACACACAGAAATAAAAAAATAGGCTAAATTCATATATACTTGATAGTTTTTTTGTCTCCTTTATTAACTAAAATTATTATGTCAGAGGTTTTAAAGTTACAGGGAGATCAGACCATTGCTTATTACTGCAGTCCACCATTTTTCACATGCTCCTTTCTCCACCCCCTCCCGCACCCACCTCCGATCATATTGTCTTTAACAGCAGTATTTTCAAATGTAAAGGATCAAGATATTTAATTAAACACCATGGTCACTATTGTTATGTCCCTTTTGGGGCACAACTCTCATCAGGTCTGCTTAAAAACTGTTAGTATGAGGTAGGATATCTTACTAAAAACTGTCTTACATTGAAGATGCTTAAAATTGCGTACGTATATATATATATACATATATACACACATGTAAAAATTAAAGCATACATGCGCACATTAGAAAAAAACAAGGTGCATTCTTACATAGATACATGTTGTTCTCACAATCTCTGAAATAAATTCTAAGAATTATTCTTCTGAGAGATAGTAATTTCGACTAGCTTACTAGCTGGAGATCTATTAGATATGGATGTGTGTGTATGTGTGTGTATATACATATACATATTAGCTTTTATATAATGATTTGGTCACTTTTAGCAAGGTATGATATGTATGTGTATAAAATGCAATCTTATCTTAAAGGAACACTGTTCCGGAAGCATCTATACTAGATGAATTTATAGACTTTTAATGCTGCAAACACTTTGGCTTTAAATATCGGAAAAGTGGCAATAGTTTTCAACTAGAACCTCTCTCCTCTGCCCCTCGCGCCCTCCGGACGGGGAAGGAACCGAGCAGGGGTGAGGTGAAATTGCAGTACAGTGCAGTGAGGCGAAGGGCTGAGGGTCACGTGACCCGCCCTGAGTTGCATACCGATGTTTAAACGTTTTATGGAAAAAAAAAACCAAAACCCCAAACTAAAAAACCAACAAACCCAACACCCCAAACGTATGTTAATGCACTTAATTTTAAAGTTTTTAAACGGACTTTGTTTTCACTGTCTGCTTGCTAATGGTAATGCTTGCTGCAGCCCACTAACCCGGGCAGGCGTCCGTCAGTATGCTCCGTTGCCCGGAGTATCAATCCATTAGCTTTAAGGGGGCAGCGCTAAGACTGATTTTAAGAAGCATTTAATCCTAAAAAGAATTGGTTTCTTGATGAGTTTAGGGGAGCCTATTAGAGCCACAACTCTTGAAAATAATTAGAAAACTTGTGCAAAAGGTTTAGGAACTAACTGGATCCCGCGGCGATTCTGCAGAGGACAAGTTGTTCATTTGTTATGCCTGTGTAGTCTAAACTGGGCTCTGCAGCGGTGCAATAAGCCGGCAACTGCTCACAATAGGCCCAGTGAGAAATAACCTCTAGCTCGGAGATGTTATCGCAAACACTTTAAAAAGATGATCTTAGAAAGACAGAAGAGAGGAAGAAAAAGAGGAAAAAAAAAAAAAAAAAAAGCCGGGGGCGGGGAGATGGGGATGGGATGTGTGTGAATAAAGAAGCAATAGCAAATCTGTTCTTGCAAACAGAATATTGGTCATGCTGAAAGAATAAGGGAGGGAAGGAAAATCTTTTGAAATAAGTAATAAATAAGCAGATGCAAGCAGATCCGCAATTAAGAGAGGAGTGAAAGGTTATGGATGAGAGACGGGACACCCAGCTCTGCACTATGTGGGAGAGAAGGAGAGAAACCTCTGATATTCTTGGCTTTCACTATCACTTGTACAATTCAAAATTAATCATCACTATGAGAAAAAGGTTGCTTTGTTTGGGGATGAAGAAATGATACCACTACTTGGAAGCGCATACCTTCCCCCATATTCTTCACTCTATTATCACTAAAAGAAATTATCCTAAAAAGCATAAAAACCAAAACTCATTTGCAATAAACCTATTGTAAATAATAAAATTAAATAGGTGTGATTTAAAGTCTTGAAGCCTCGAAACCCCATTTTTTATACTTGTGCCTAAGGAAATGAAAAGAATGGCATCTGCTGCAGCTGACAAAGGAAATGATTTATTATTTACCACTTGCAATTGCTTGTATACTGTAGGAAATCCAATATCACATACTTAAAAGTGTTATTTAGTTCACAACGTAAAAAATCCGCTGACTGTGTACAAAAAGGAGGAAAAAGACAGGTCAGGTTGGAGGAAAGCACAGTCTCGCCATGTCAGAGTTTGGGGCTGGCTAATAAGCATTAATTAGATAAGCGTGATGCATAATAATTCCTGAAAAGGGTAGCCCTGATGTATGTCTCTCCAGACTTCGTTTAAGCAAGCACTCCATCTCAATGCGTTTCTTTAGGGTCAGTGTAGCAAAGTGCTGCCTAAGCAATTCAGGTGCCACAGACTTTCCCCTCTCTATCTTACACTGAGGGAACGGGTAGTTGTTGAGCTGGTAATTTATTCACGTTTCCATACATACTACCAGCAGTGAGACTGTCTTCGCAACGGAAAAAAACACACAAACCCAAAAAACTGAAGTTGTCCTGGATTGTAGGGGGACTGCCAAGGCCCAAACTGCCTTTACCTTTGCCTGCTCCCCAGCCAGAAAACCCCTTTTTTTTTGCTGAGGATGTCTTTTAGGCTAATCTTTGCACAGGCTCGATCGCTGCAGAATGTGAGGTGGCGATTTTATTTGGGGTTTCTCTCTCTCCCTCTCTTATTTTATTTTTTTTAAATAAAGGCAGGCAATAATTCCGTTATCTGATACTTGTTCCCATGGTGGTTTATATGTCAAATGCTAATGCTAGCTTTCAGGTGTTTTTTTTTTTTTTTAATATGCACATTTCTAGAATATTGCCGTGTTTTAAGCGTCATTGCTTTAGCGTTTGTTAATTTAGAGTATTTATGACAGACGGGTGGTCTTTATGAAATTAAGGAGCTATTGTTATTTTCCTACTTGATGTTTGAGGTGATTAACTTTGCTCGCATAGATCGTAGAAGAAATCTGCTCATCAAGAAAACTCCAATTACGATTTTAAGATTGCCTTCGCAAACATGTTTGAGTGATAATAAACTGTAACTCGATTTCACAATGGGATATTTAGTCAGCCAATTTTTGACATATTTCAAATATTTTCTTTTGTTTCTGTAAAATAGCATCCGTTATGTGGAATGTATTCTTACGAAAGGGTTTAAAAGAAAGTGAACAATAATGTGTTTTGCCTTAAATGGCATAAAACTACTGTTTGGGAGAGTTACAATTTTTTTAATCCGGTACTTGAAAAAAAGTAGTTTAACCAGGACCTCATTTTGTTCTTTTTAACTTCTAATGATTATTAAGATTTAGGTCAGAAACTATGATTCAGGTACACACCCCCTCACCACTTGTGTTAATATGAGGTCTCAATCACCACGTCTTCAGTATTTACTCAAGGAAAAGTCCCACTGAACTCTGGCTATGCTTTGACTGAACCACACCAGAGTTTTGCTACAGAAAGAACATTGAGCAATGCTCACTCTTTTAGCAGTGGTTTTATTCCTTAATTATTCTTATTTCCCCTTAGGACGGGGGAAAAAAATGTCTGTCTGTAGATATTCACTGCTATGTACTTCATTGTATAGTCGCGAAAAATACCTGCTCAAGAAAATATGTGTTCATACATATTACACGACTACAATAAATATATATAGATATATATAGACACACAGAACCTTATAGTGGCGCCTGTCCGTGCACCAGTGTCTCTAGCAGCTTCTCGACAATTTTGTGCACTGAAATGTTCTTATTTTGAATATCCACACCCCCCCACACCCCACCCCTGCTCCCCGTGATGAAGGTGCCTGGGTAAATGGGTCAAAAAGTGGTAGAGAACCGGGTTAGAAAGAGGTGAAGGTGAAGATCATTAGAGGTTTTAGGGCTGGCTCTGGCTGTTTTGCTGGGTTTGTGTGACTGTGCCCAGAGGGCGGAGTTCCTGCACATTCCTACCTCACCGGAGAACCTGCCCTCAACTCCACTGCAGCTACTCCAGAGAGATGGGACCCTCCAGAAGAAACCTGCCCAGCAAGCCTTCCCGCCAGAAGGGTAGGTGCACTTCAAGAAAACCTTCCTTACTTCTCCCAACAGGCAGATCCATGTGATAGGAATGAATAGAGATGACAGACTCCTGTCTAAACGTACTGTTTTCCCGTGGCCCCTGATAAGCAAATTGCCCATGCAACTGAAGCACAGTTTCAAAGCACCAGTTACACCAAAACTGCGTGTGTCTAATGTTAGGAATTTTTCTTTATTAATCCTTTTTTTTTTTTTTTTGGTCTCTTCCTCAAAGTGTTTCCTCCTCCGGCCTCCCCCCCTCCCCCTTGGGCTCTTTCGTTTCAATCGGTAATTTGGAAGTTTCATCGCCGGTTTAGCAGTTCTCTTGGTTTATCTTCAGATTATTTATTTTCTTTTTACCTTGTTTTGTTAAAATGCTATTTGTTTGCTCGTTTGCCACTAACGACAGAGAAATCACACGGGTGCAATGTTGTGTTTGCTTTTTTTAAGATGCCAGGAGAAACTGCCTCTACCTGCAAGAAAGGCTCACGATGGCACTTGGGGATGCGGGTCCTCCGCCGGCACCGGGTGAGTGCGGATTTTACTCCCCTTTTACACCCAGGAACCGGGTAGCTACACTCGTGATTTATGTCCGCTGGTATCAGGATGGGAGGGAGCGAGGGTCCCGCAGATAGATCCTTGAGAGTGCCCTGCCTTTTTGGTCACGGTTCAGCGTAGAAATACTATGGGAGCTAAGCAAAATTCCCCACCACCATTCATTCCGGAATGAAATTTCCTCCTTGTTCCATCTCTGCCGTGTGAAAGACGATTTTAATATGGCGACTATAGGCATATTTATGTAATTAATTTTTTCTAAAAAATCCAAACTTGCAATTTGTGAAAAAGCTACGGCCTTCTCGCACCTTTCGGGGGTTGTGAAAAGACTGCTAATATGCCCAAATTCTCAGGAAAGCGGCTAAATGCCAGATTTTCTGGGATGGCAAACATTTTAAAACGCCGTGCGTCTAAAGCGGAGCTAGGCTTTCTCTAATTGCTCCTTCGGAGCAAATGTGCCTTTACAACCGCCGGGCCGACCACGGGCAACGTTCATGTTCATGGGAGAGCTCCAGGCACTCCTTTTGTCTTTCCACTCCCTGAATTCCCTGACTGCGTTCTGGATAGATGGAGATTTACGTGCCGCAAACCGAAATCTAGGGATGGGGACGGAAGTTTAAACCACTGATTTGCTCAGCTTGCTTATGCTTGCGGGTGGGGGCAGGCGTGCGGGTGCGTGGGCAGGACCCCGTGGACGGGGCTCGGCATGGACCGGCTCGTTCTTGTTTTGTTGTCCGGTCGTGGAGGAGGGTAAGAGCGACGACTCATGTCCCATCCCGTGGATGCCTTTACCTCCCTTGCTCCCGGCATTTGTGACCTCGTGAAAATAATTAATTTTTTAATATACAGCAAATTAAGTTTTCCATGATGCTGTGAGCAGAGACACCTCAGCGTAGGGGAAGCGGTACCGAGCGGCTCTCTCCTTCTCACCGTAGGAAACGGCACCGGTGCACGGGGAAGCCTGCG
>NW_010261239.1:0-1320 GCF_000690775.1 Eurypyga helias
TTTTGATGAAGACTGCTTTGACGAGGAAGCGTACTACAGTGCCCTGGGAACCCGCCCAGCCCTCAACGTGGAGGAACTGGATGCGTCCTACCAGCGCATGATCGATCTCTTTTCTGTCTGCACCAGCGAGGAGCCCAAGCAGCGTCCCTCGGCCGCGTGCATCGTGGAAGCCTTGGAGGCCAGTCTGTCCCTGGAATAAAAGCACCCGAGCTCTGCACTAAGGGTGTGGGAGCTCACAGATCAAACTGACGAGTAAAGATTCCTCCTGCAGCATTTGTCCCTCCTCTATGTGAAACATCCCCTGTGTACTTACAACCAGACCCTAAACTGGTTAAACACTAACCCCTGTTTTAAGGAGTTGGCTCTAGCTTGCTTCTAGACTTATCCCTTCGTGCCTCACGTAGGTGCTAAATAAGGTACACGTGCTTTTAGTTGTTGTGTTACGGCTGCTTGAAACCCCTCTCTGTTTGTGTTGAATTAACAAGAGTTTTGCCACCAAGACATTAAAAATAACTTCTTTTCTTCTTAATATCGTCATCCAAGTGGTGTTTTTCTTTTAGGAGGGTGTGTGTCTGTCTGCCAGGTATGAGCGAGCTTCGGTGAGGGCTCTTGTGTGAAGTGTTTGTGTTACCGAGGTGGCTGTGGGCAGCAGCTCCCGGGTAACGGCACGTTACCCAGGGAAAGCAGCTGCAAGCCCAAGGAAAAGGTTTCCTAGCACAACAGGCACTGTATGATGGGTAAGGGGTGTAGGGCTAACTGAAAATCCCCAGGCTCTGGGGGATTTATGAAATAAAAGCCTGTGGTTGGAGAAATTCCTGCCCTCAGCTGGCTGGAGGATGAGGTTGCAACACATGCATGTCCTCTTCCCCCACGCAGCCACTGCTGCCTTCTCTGAACTCAGGTGGAAGCGCACCCAGAAAGGAGCAGCAGCCTTTCACACGTCTGACAGAGCAGGCAGCCACCCCTGCAGCACAACACCCCGGGGGTTCCAGCTCTTACCCTCTGCGGGAAATCCTGCCCCGAGTCTTGTTTTAAGACAGCTCCTACTCTGTGTGTACACTGAGCACTGAGGTTTCTACCAGCCTCTATCAGCACACACACAGCTACATACCCCTCCGGGAAACAATAACCATCTTTATTTTAATTAAATCTTTTAAAGAAATTAAGTTACTCATAATAAAATTTAGTTTCTGAGGAAGCAAACTTACCTGAAACCCAAGCAAGGTTTCATGGCATAGACTACACTATCACACAACTCTGTACACAAAGTGACACACTCTTCCCCCAGCTCACTCACGGCAGGGGGAAAGGAAAACCAAG
>NW_010261239.1:1338-6355 GCF_000690775.1 Eurypyga helias
GAAAAACAGCGTTCAACGCGGTAGCAACGCTTAAGTGTTAATTAAAACATCAAAATTACCTTAGATGCTTTAAACAAACCTCAACTTGTAACAGTCAAGTCGAATCAGTTGCTATAAACAAAATTGTAAACGAGGAAGCTGGGGGTTTGGCAGTATTTGGAGGCGAAGAGCTTGCCGTCCGGCGTCGGGTCGGAGAAGGCGAGCTCCTCGGTGCTCAGGTAGCAGCCGTACATGAAGGTGCTCCTGAAAGAGAGCGCGGAGCTATCGCTGCGCCGCAACGGCCCGTCCCCGCAACCACGCTGCCGAGGCCGTTTCCCTCCAGCCCTCCTCTGCAGGCAGCTGTTACTCAAACCAGCTCAGTGTGGGGTGCCCCTTTGCTCTCCAATTCCGGTGTCATCGGGAAGCGGGAGGGATTTTAAAATTAGCAAGAAGGATAATGTAAGACTGAAAACAGGCAGAAACCCTCCAGATACAGTTTTATGTGGAAACCGAAGGTTTCAGTTAAATATCTTGGTGACAGACACAATAGGATTGTAAAAATCCATACACAGATACTCGTGTATTTTGTGTCTGTATGAGAAACATGTAGCTACAGATGTGACACACAGATCCCCACTACTGCCAGCTCTTGGACTCCTAAGCTCAGCCTTACAAAGCTCGGCCTCAAGGCAGTCCACGTTGATAGGCCAGGGGAAGTTTTTAAGTCTGGCCTAAGATCTTCAAGCTTGGAATTCCCCTGCCTGGAAAAATTCAAGTGTTTGGGCCCATCGACTTAAGTGTTTTATTTCCCAATAAGCAGAGTTACTCTTGGAAGTCCATCCTGTGTAGCTCTGTGTTCCAGTCATACCCAGCACTGAGCAGCTTGGCCCACACTTGTGTCTGATTTTACATAAAAATGTTACATATTAGGTACACTACAATATAGAATCACAGAATGATTTGGGTTGGAAAGGACCTTAAAGATCATCTAGTTCCACCCCCCCTGCCATGGGCAGGGACACCTTGCACTAGACCAGGTGGCTCCAAGCCTCATCCAGCCTGGCCTTGAAGACATCCAGGGATGGGGCATCCACAGCTTCTCTGGGCAACCTGTCCCAGTGCCTCCCCACCCTCTGCGGGAAGAACTGCCCACTTGATATCCTTCCACTATGATGTGAGGATTTTGGACTCACTTAATGATACAAACTTGTCCCTTTCCATAAGCTCCTTCTAAGCACTTTTTGCTGCAAGAATTGTTTTCTCCCCAGTAACCCCCAGACGCGATCCCGCTGCTCCCTACCTGACCACGTCCACCATGCGCCGGGCAATGCCCTTCCTGCGCCTTGGGCCGAACACCCAGATCCTGCTGACGCCGCAGATGGCGGGCTCCGGCTCTGTGGAGCAGCGCCAGGCCCGGTGCTGCTGCAGGGGGTCCTGGCTGAGGGCCGGTGCGGTTCCTGGCTCAGACAGCACCCGGAAAGCCTGCAGGGATGAGCGAAAGGATGAAACTGCTCCTTGCTGATGGGTTGAAGCGCCTTCCCATGCTCCCAGCCCTGCCTTCTGCTCTCCGACAAGGCAGGCCACCACACAAACCCGCACCCAAACCCGGGTGAGATGGAAGCTGGCTGCAGTATCAGCTGCGCAAACTCAACTTACTCCCAACCAGCAACATCTCACCTTGACAGAAGCACGAGCTTTTCCTTAATTTCACTTTTCTTCTTGTTTTTAGGGTGGGTTGTTTGTCTGTTTTTTTACTTCCTTAGTTTTATTTGTTCCCCTTCCTGTGCTAAGCCAGGATTTCCCATGCGCTGGCATCCGCCAACAGCAGTTATTAGCCTGCAATTTCACCCCCATCCAATTAATAACACATACCTGCTTGATCGATTCAGCCACTAAGCACCCAACAATCATCTTCTCGTTGGACACAAAGAGGTATATTTTAGTCTTGGCTGGGCAGCTCAAAGAAACTTGCTTAAATCCCAATTCATTATCTACAATTTCTCGCACGTCTTCTGCCTAAGAAAACAAAACCGGAGAGGCGTGTTGGGAAACAACGCACGCATTCTGGCCTGAAACCTGTCAGAATGGGGACTTGTTCCCCCAAATAAGCCTCTGCCTACGCAAGATCAGGCTCTAACTGGGTAGAGAACACGAAGGAACAGGCCCTCGCTCGTATCTTTACGCCTCTTGCCTCACACCCCAGTCCTTGGGACGGGAAGGATCGGGTTATGCTGGTGGTGTAAGAACAAGGGTTTCAGCACAGGGAGGGGCGTTCAGATGTGTCAGGGTGGGTGTCCACAGCAACCCGGCTTGCTGCCACAACCCCCCTCTCAGCTCTCCCGTGTGCCCCGTGCGACGTACGATCGCACGCTGAGGTAGTTCCGGGAGCTGAGCCAGGAGAAAGCTCAGCTACAATATAAACCCCAAAATAAACAAACATGTACCTTCTTGACGGCGTATTTTGGGTCATTTGGAAGAATCAATACAATTTTCCCATCCCAGAACTCTGCCACAACTCGTTCTTTCTTCCAACCCTGTCACAGAGGGGATAAAAAAAACCCCAAACAAACAAGTTAGTGGTCTAGCAAGAGAGAGGAAGTGATTCAGCGAGGACTCTGGCAGATGCAGCTGTAATCTGAATTCCTTCAGCTTTCAGGAAAAAAGTCGAGTCACATCCATCACACTGATGAATGCAGACAGTTGCTGGAACCGCCAAACTCACATTTAACCTCCCCTCTGGATGACAGAACATCTGCCTGCAGCTGTCTCGACTCTGTACCTGGAGATCGCGCACCACTTCCGAACCCCGCTCCCCTTCCCCACCTTCGGCCGAGCTGCGCGGGCAGCCAGCCCCTCACCATGTATCTGAGCCCCTCCAGGAATCGCTCGTGGTGCTGGATGTGCTGGGCTTCATCCTCCGGGCTCGCAGCCGTGTAGATCATGCCGCACGACTTGCAAACGATGGCACCAAAATGCTTCTGACCGGCATCCTAGAGGGACACAAAGCCAGTTAAGCACTCTGGAGCTGTTCAAACCCACATTTCATTTAAGGAATGAGGTTGAGAATTGGTTCTAGTAACAAGCATCAAAGACTTAAGTGTTTGTTTTCATTTGAATTTGTGAAGGGGAGGACAAGCTTTTGCTTATTTGCAGAATATTCTGAACTATTAAATTATCCAGGGGTACAATGAATGCATTATACGGGACAAGCCTTGAAAGAGATAAGCAACATCCTCAGAGGAAACAATGTAAAAGACTGCCACAAAAAAACGCACCAAAGGCAAATTCCGTGTAATCTTTCCAAGGGTAATTGATAAATAACCCCGTTTTTATCTCATCAGTGCACAGGGAGGGGAAGAGAAGGAACCAAATGCCAGTTGTGCAAGCAGATGGCTAAGTGCTGAGGTAAAGCAAAGCCTAGTTTGCTAAGGACTCATTTCCCTGCACCGGCTGCTACGGCAGCTACTTTCCCTTCCCCACGTCCCAGTCTGGGCTTCCCCTCCTGTCACAGCACCCACAGCCTGTCTCTCGTGGGCCCTGGGTGACCATCGTGACTCCTGGGTACGTGCTGCGGCTTTCCTCGCACTCATCCGTCTTCCCCGGGGAACCAGCTTCAAAAACCTGCATCTGTGAGGTCTCAACTCTGACAGAAATCATCCAAATAACTCAAAAGGTGCTGGAAAGGGCAGATCAGCAGACAAGAATGATCACATAAGCCCCGCTCCCTCAGGAAACAGGCTTGAAGAAGTCTGCATGTCACCAAGTGAGAACAAATGGTTTGCTAAAAAATGACTCGTGGCCGAGGGAGTGTTTTCTGGAAACCCTTATGCGTGACGGCTACATATAACACCGTTTGGCCTCCTCCTGCTCCAAAAATATCAGTACTCCACGCAGAAGGGCAACAGCAGGAAGGCAGATAGCAAAGAGGGACCTACTGTTGGCAGAGCGAGCTCCGCTTGGGCTCAGCTCTCGGTCGCTGACGTTGGCCGCTGTGGCTGCAGGGCTGTGCTGGCTCGGCTCGCACAGCGGGCCGGGACGCCGTGGGAAAGGAAACTTCTCCAGCCAAATTCACTCCTAGCATCCATGCTGACTTGGCCGAGATCCCCTTTGGGTTGTTTGGTTTTTTTTGTTGTGTTTTTTTTTGTTTGTTTGTTTGTTCTTTATTATGTTCCATAAATCTCTTTGGAATTTTAAACCAATGTAATTCCATAACGTAGTAACGCGCTAGTCCCAGGGAAATCTCAACAACCTCTTTCCCAGCTGCTACCCTGTCTTAGTCTAGTGCTAAACATGCTAATCCCTGCCCTGTTACAGTTGCAGTGTGGTTGGTTTGAGGTTTACAGGTAAGGAAATCTACCCAGCGGTTTGCCCCAAGACGTATTCCTTTCTTTCCTCACCACCAAGTCACCCCCAGGACCCAGCACGCCCCGAGGGGAACCTCACAATGATCATCTGATCTCCGGAGCGCTTGCAGAGCTCTTTTGCCTTCTTGCTTTTCTGCGAGGCGTGAGATGTCTTTGCAGGCGGGCTGGACCCCAGCGCAGAAGGCAGTTCATCCAGCGTAGCCTGCATCCTGAAAAATCATTTCAGAGAGATGAAAATTAGCCACCGCAGACAAAAGTTAACATTACGTGTTGGACAGTGACTCTTGTAACACCCCAACCGAAGCCAGGTAGAGCAAAGCTTGTGACAGCCACGGTGCCGGCTCCTCTGGAGGCGGGAGGGAAGGAGAGGGGCTCTAGGAAGAGCCACAATTGCATCAGAAGTTAAATTACTCTTGATTAAGCAGCACTCACACTTCCACAGCCATCCTATTTCCAGAATATTGGAAATTCAACAGCTCCTTGGGATACAGAGCAAACTGTGAAGCAGAGGGCCTGGTCTGCCAGGTATGGAAACTGCGGGTGAAGAAACAGCAGCTTCTCCCCTCAAACCACTGCCTGCATGCAACCGGACATCCAAAACGCTCCTGCACCAGGCAGGGGTGTGGGCAGCTGCTGCTGAGCCCCAGCAGCGAAGGGGCTGGAGCACAATTCCT
>NW_010261240.1:0-2261 GCF_000690775.1 Eurypyga helias
TTTGCTAGCCTGAGTTAAACCACGATACTAATAGGCATGAAAAATTTCAAACTATTTTTAAATCGCTTGGCATGTGATATTTGTAAATGCAGACTGGTCTTGCAGGCCTTCCTTTGGAAGCAGTGTGATGAAGAATAGAATGTTTTTCTGTTCTTCTAGGAAAACATGCACCATTTTGCAGCATGGCAATATAAACCTGTGTCTTAAGTGGGAACTGCTCAGGCATCATGGAGAATGTATCAATCAGTCCACCTGGGTCCTGAAGTCCTGAAAACAGTGAAAAGTAATTATCAGAGGTGTTCACAAGACTGAAGCTCAGACTGTCATAATGCTGTTTGCGGCTCTGACCAGTAGATTATCCTTCTTTTTGTAATGTGCTTTTTACTATTACCTCAAATCTTTAGGCCACAGCAGTGGCTGGTGTGGTTCTCAGGTGGGCTAGCTGTGGTAGTGATATGAAGTGTTAGTTTTATAACTTCTGTATCTGTTATCTTGGAGGTGCGCTGTTCAGCAGTGGTACAGCATCCTGTATGTTCATATTTCTGAGGAATTTCTGCTGTGGTGTTCTGAATTGTCTGCTTTGTCTTTAAGTACATTGGTTTGAAGAACAAAGTGTGTAATCCAAATTGTAAATGTCATTGTTGCCTATATTGTCAAAATTCATGTTGTTTGTCTTTGAGTAGCAGTGTAATATTTCATGGAGCTTTGTAACGAGAGATCTCTTACCTTATGAAACACTTAGATGGGAGTTATTGTGCAGTAAAAACACATTATTAAAATCAGAAAAAAAATACAGAAAGTGGGTTCAACTTTTTTATGCTTTACACTGCATAGAGTCTCAAATTTTCTATAAATGAAGCAATTCATTGTGATAGGTTATGTGCTAAATGTAGCATTATGTTGTTTGCCCTTTGGAGAAGTTCTGAGGCTTGGAAACAAGGTATTTATCACATCAACCTCTGCTCCTTCTGCTTTACAGTTGAGATGAAGAAGGAAATCACATGGAGCTGCAACTTTGACATTGCAGTTAGATGGGATGTGTATAATCTGGACATCAGCAGTTGGGAAAGTCTAAAGTTCCAAATGTTGCAGTGATTATAGCTTGTACTTCTGCAAAACACTGAACTCCTGCAATAGCACCTGGTGTCCTTTTGCTGAACTCTGTCAGCTCTCTCTGCTTTCACGTAGGAAGGTTCTGGAGCTGGTTTCAAGATCCTTTTAGAAAGGAATTGGCTGGAACCAGTCCTTGATCATCTATGTACAATAAAACAGTGCTTTGGTTATCACTTTACTTAAGGAATGGAGGGGGTAGAAAAAAAGGTGTGTTTATCTTGCACTTAATATTTTATTATACATCAGATGTTGAGAAATTTCTGATAGTCCTGAATCATCTCTGGCATGACTGTTTGTTAAACAAACAAAACAAAGCAAAACAAAACAAAACACCAAACAAAAAACTCCAAACAAACAAACAAAAAAACCCTAGAAACCAAAACCCAAAAGACCAAAACACCAAAAAAACCCAGAAAACCATATAATAAGCAGTGTGGTTTGTTTGTAGACTTATAACTACACAGTACATGAGGTGCAATATAAATTTATCAGAGCTTTGGCATTTACTGATGTCACAGGCACAATTAGGTAGCAATTGACTTTTAAAGGAAGTACATTCTATTATTGTTTATGTTTTTAAAAGTCTTACCTAATTGAATGATGTGAGCTTGGGCAATATAGACGTGTACTCAAGGATTTTTCTTACTTTTAACCTATCGTGTGTGTTCACAGTAAACTTAGTGGGCTTGGGAGGAGGGGGACTTGGTTTTTTTTGTTTGTTGCGTTTATGGTTTTTATTTTTATACATTCATTTCATAGAGTCATAGAATTTTTAGGTTGGAAAAGACCTTTGAGACCATCAAGTCCAACTGTTAACCTAGCACTGCTTAGTCCACTGCTAAAGCACATCCCTAAACACCACATCTACAAGTCTTTTAAATCCCTCCACGGATTGTGACTCCACCACTTCCCCGGTCAGCCCGTTCCTATGCCTGACAATCCTTTCAGTGAAGAAGTTTTTCCTAATATCCAATATCTAAACCTCTCTCTGGTCCAACTTGAGGCCATTTCCTCTTGTCCTGTTCCATTTAGATGGTTAGCCATCCAACCTAGGGAAACAGTATCTCTGTGCAAGCACTATGTGCAAAGGACCTGTGAATGTTCAAAGATGCTGTTTCTGTAACCCAACCTAAAGTTTGTGCAATGCT
>NW_010261240.1:2281-13472 GCF_000690775.1 Eurypyga helias
AGTCTGGAAAGTGCCAGTAATCTAAGTGGATTAAATTTTGCTTTCATTATTACCTTATTTGATCACTGACAAAGGCAAGAATCTCTAAGTGCTTCATCTGTTATTTATCAGGCTGTCTTAGGCATGATGAATGCTGTGAGGCTGCAAGGTAAATACTGACAAGTCTATAAACTTTAATTGCTACCTTAATTCTGCAGCATTCAGTTCTTATTCAAAGTTTTCTTCATCAAAGCTTCTTTCAGCCACAGTGTTCCAATATTACAAGATCAACCCAAACAGCATATTCATGTATTTGATGTCATGTAATTGAGACTTCAGAAAGCAATTTGATTTCAGTGTACGTTTAGAGCTGAGTCATTCCTCTTCTATACAAATGTGCAAGGGGAAGAAAAATCATAGGAGGTGGGGCTACATATGTAAGCTTGCCATAAGCCAGTTTTTCCTGTGAGGCACTTGGGAAAGTTTGGATGGTAGCTGCTGCGCAGTGAACTTTGTAAGCGAGGAACTGAGGGATAGCTTGTTTACCATCAGAATTGCTCCCATGTCATAGATAAAGCTAGTTCAGTCTTTAAGCCCACTGGTTATCGTTTTTCAGATGTATGCTATAATCATTGCTGGTTTTGGCTTCACTTTTTAAAAGAGGTGGCAACATGACTTACCCACTGCGATACTGTAGGATGTGGGGTATTTGACCCAATGGTGGCTTCTCACAAGGTTCTGAAGGTTTGGAAATCTATCCTATCTCAGCATTTCTTTACCTAGTAAATTAGGGTGAGAGGAAAACAAATGTTACTGATGTTCAAATACATTGCCTCCTTGAAGAACTCAATACATGCAAATTATATAAAGAACAATTCTAAACTCTTGTTGCTGTCAGGAATATCCAAGCTTCTATAATAAATGTTGTCACATTATATGGGTTAAACAACTAATGATGGAAGTGTGTTTTTATTCATGCACACAGCTGCTGAAAAGTGTGTTGTCCCAAAATATAACTTCCTGTCTGTAGAGCTGACAACCATGAAATGATGGAATCAAGTTCCTGTCCTTCACTGTTGCTTACAGTGGAAACTGTCATACAGTTTTTAGAACAGCCTGTCAAAGAAAGAGACATAGTTCTGATACCAAATGGACAACACACGTTTTGAAATCTCTTGTACTGTGGACAGAGTTAAATGCTGCTCCTTGGTGCACTTTTATTTTCCATTTATTTTCCACTCATCTTGACCTTTTCTTTTTTTACCTCTTGGCCATTAGCAGGCACATTAGAGTCTCATATCTGTGTCTGGCAAGATCATGGAGCAGATCCTCCTGGAAAATGAAGAGGTCATTGGTGACAGCCAACATGGCTTCACCAAGGACATATCGTGCCTGAAGAATATGGTGGCCTTCTACGATGGGGTCACGACCTTGGTGGATAAAGGAAGGGCAACCAGTATCATCTACCTGGACTAGTGCAAAGTGTTTGACACTGTCCCACGTGACATCCTTGTCTCTAAATTGGAGAGACATGGATTTGACAAATGTGACACTGGGTGCATAAGGACACACTCAAAAGATTTGTGGTCAATGGCTCCATGTGGAAACAAGTGACAAGTGGTGTTCTTCAGGGATCAGTATTGGGACCAGTGCTGTTCAGTATCTTTGTCAGTGACATGGATAATGGCATCGAGTGCACCCTCATCAAGCTGTGTGGTATGGTCAACATGTTGGGTGGAAGGGATGCCATCCAGAGGGACCTTGAGAGGCTGGAGACGTGCGCCTGTACCAAACTCATGAAGTTCAACAAGGCCAAGTGCAAGGTCCTGCACTTGGTTCAGGGCAATCCCAAGCACAAGGACAGGCTGGGAGCAGAATGGATTGAGAACAGCCCTGAGGAAAAGGACTTGGGGGTACTGGTAGAGGAAAAGCTGAACACGAGCCAGCAGTGTGTGCTGGCAACCCAGAAAGCCAACCGTTTCCTGGGGTGTATCCAGAGCAGCGTGGCCAGCAGGGCGAGGGTGGTGATTCTCCCCCTCTACTCTGCTCATGTGTGAGCCCACCTGGGGTTCTCTGTCCAGCTGTGGAGTCATCACCATCAGAAGGGTATAGACTGGTTGGAGCGAGTCCAGAGGAGGCCACAAAGATGCTCAGAGGGCTGGAGCCCCTCTGCCATGGGGACAGGCTGAGAGAGTTGGGCTTGTTCAGCCTGGAGAAGAGAAGGTTCTGGGGAGACCTTATAGCACCTTCCAGCACTTGAAGGGGGCTACAAGGAAGCTGGTGGGGGGACTTTTTACAAGGGTCTGTAGTGACAGGACAAGGGCTGATGGGTTTACATTGGAAGTGGAGAGGTTTAGATTGGATAACAGGAAGAAGTTCTTCCTGGTGAGGGGGGTGAAGCAATGGGACAGACTGTCCAGAGAAGCTGTGGATGTACCATCCATGTGAGTGTTCAAGACCAGGCTGGATGGAGCAACCTGGTCTAGAGGAAGGTGTCCCTGCCCATGGCAGGAAGCTGTAACTGGATGATCTTTAGGGTCCCTTCCAACCCAAACCATTCTATGATTCTATCATATTTATTTAAGAATTGATCAGGAAAAATATATGTTTACTCCATCTTGTGCTTATGCACTGCTTTGTGAAATCTATTAAAACTGAGGTGTGCAGTGCTATTTAGGAGCCATAGTTTTCTAAAAACATTGACATTATGCTGAGAACTGCAAATATAGCTGATGAGAAAGTCTCTGTCCAGGTGAGTTTTTAATGTAGACCTGGTGTAGGTATAATGAGCAAATACTTAATTAGGATAGCAGATAAAGAGGTTATTTTAGCTCTGTTTAGTGTGTTGCAAACACAGAATTTAGCGATGGGAAAAAAAAATAAACACAGTGGAAGAGTTCAATAATTGAATCACGTTTTATTGGAAGTATGTTAAAATAAGAGTCAGTAACAGCTATAAATGCTTACTAGTAAACACAAATTGGTATGTCATTTAGGATAAAGGGTTTCTTTTACTTTCTTAAATTACTTTCTCAGGATGTAATTTCTTTGATTGATATATAGATAAAAAAAAAATGCTTTGTCTTCCATAGTGAAGATTTAACAGCACAGCGCAGAAAAGTAGAAATTTTGAAAGTAACATTTGCAGTCTTTGGCTGTGCTGGGAAGGTTTCTTTGTGTGACTTGGAGCTGTGTGGTGGCAAGGAGGAGCAGGAGTGGGACCTGAAAAAGAGTCTTGTTAAAATGCAAAGTGCCAGGAGCTCCTGGACACTGAGGCTTCCCCTATATCTGCAGTCCTGATAATGTGGCCCTGTGTCTATTCATTTTAAGGAATATCAATTCTGTGCTTTAGCAGAGTTAACATTTTGAAAGGTGCTCGGAGTTTGCAACTTTACATCTGACATAACAAATGGAACAAAAGACATTTTCACTCATTGTATTCAGAAGGCAGGATGTTAGAGCAATTAGCTAGGATTTGTATTTGTACAGCATGTTGAAAAATGATAAATCTATAAAACCTTAATCTCCTTGCTTTCAAGTTGGTCCTGTGTCTATAACTAATAAATAACATGCAATCATCTAAAATGCAATTGGTTATTAATTTATCTTAAATTAATATCTGGATCTTTTATAGTTTGTAAGTCAGATTTATGAAGCTATGTTTACTTAGCTTCAGAGATGCTAGAAATTAGATTACTCAATTGGATTACTTAAGAAATATCGATTAGCATTTTTTAGCAATTAACATTATAGACATGTAATATTGCACTATTTTTCAAAGTTTAATTAACTATTTAAACATTGCTTGGAAGTTTAAAGTTGTTGAGATTATAATTACATTATTGCCTATGCAGTTTTGAGTCAATTATACTGCATTTCTATAGACTTGATAAACTGCAAAATGTATCCCCTTAACAATCAATTGGTATGAAATTACTTTCAATCATTTTTTATTAAAACCAAATTAAAGTCTCATTTCAGACACAGTAAAAGCTGTACAAAGTCTCAGAATTTAACCATGATTTCTGCCACACTTCTTGATTTCAGATCTCCAACTGGTCAGTTGGTGGACATTTTTTTTAAATTAAAATAAACCTCAAAACCACAAAGCTATTTAGAGCACCCATCTTCAAAGATTCAATGCCTAATATGGCTTCAATATAAATTAGTGCAATTCTTATTGATTTGTTTGATTGGGATAAGGTCTGAGCTTGTCATCCTTTGGTGTGAAGTGTTATAGTCCCATTAATTGCAATAGTTTTATACCTTGTAATTGAAGGCATCTCTCTAAACACAAATGAAATTTTTATGTTTTATAGTGGTATAATATGGTGGTTGATGAGAATATATACTTGTTTACTCAACAGGAGACAAAATTAATCTTACAGACTGAGGGCTTTAAAGAAGCTTTCTTTCAGCTGGTGATTCCCAGATTAGTTGGTGTTTAGATACTTAGAAGCTCTAATATTTGATAATAAAATGAATCTAATCTGCCATCAGAAGATATAATACACTGCTTTTTATAGCATCTTTTTGCAATTTATGACCTTCCTTATTTATTATGTATTTTTTTTTTAATTTTACTTTCCAACTCAACCTTCTTCTTTTTGTGCACACCTTATTTTCTTTCCAGTATTAGTACAGATGTACTTCATATGTTGTCAAGTTTTATAAATCTGTGTTGAGTTTAATTAGTCTTGTAGTAGTAGCACAGCAATAATCCCCAACAGAAGTCTTAAAAATATAAACAAACCCTGTAATGAAGTGATGATTAACACACCAGGATGCTTACTGGTGACCATGGGATAACATGAAACAGGGAGTAGGGTCTCACAGCATTCAAACATGGGTTACTCTTTTCTTTTTTTTTGCAAGATGAACTTTTTTGCTCAGGGAATGCAAACATTTTGTTCAATTAAAAGACTAATAAAAGGAGTCATGAACCCCTAGAAAATCAGGATTTAGTACAAAATATGTGTGAACTTGAGTAAAGGCTTTGTTATAGCAGATGGCAGTAACAGCTACTGTGAAGCATGTATGATCAAGAGAGAAAGACAGACTTTACGCATGTCAGCCAGGATTAATGAAAACGGCAACTGAAGTGGGTAAATGGAAAAAGATAGCTGGAGACTAAAAAAGCCACCAGACAGGATGGCTTTTGTAAGGGGATGCTTTATGTGGGCCACTGTGTCTGACCAAGAACTAAAATATAGGAGGACACTTAGCAGAAAGAGAGGCAACAGGCTGAGAAGGTGCCTTTTGAAATTTGGATGCTATTAGTCATTTATTTGTTTATACCTGTATGTATAATCCTTGTAAGAAGCTAATGACTGCACCACTGGCCTATCGTGTAAATAACCAGCTTCTGATTTTGCAAGTATTGGTGCGTGACTTGAAACAAAGGACAAGAATAATAACCACCAAACAGGGGAACAGACTCCTAAGTCTCTATTTAAGTTTCTGAATGTACGCTTTTAGCTGCTGTTTACCAAAATCCTGAGCAACCACTGATTTTATGAAAATTTATAGTGAAGGGATTTTTAGTGCTAGTCACATACCCAAATGGAAATAGGTACAAGGTAGGATTTATTTTGGATACAGAGGTGTTGAGCCGGTATCTGTCTGGATTGGAAATCAATTGGGCTTAATGCCAGGTACTTTTGAAACACTCCCTAATGACCACAAGCATATCTCTGCATCCTTTGAAAAAGCAATTGTAGCCAGTGATGTGAAAATCAAACCATTAGGGTGTGACACATCTGCCTGAGTGACCTCCTTCAGAGAGAGAACAAGGCCTACAAAGAAGGGCGAGAATTTTGACTGTACAGTTGGTGCAAAGAGGGCAGCTCATTTGGTGACTGCTAGATTGCTCTAATTGTATTCTAAAACCACATCTTGGGTTAATACCCTGAGGTGATAGGTTTGGGCACTTTTTGCATTGCTTTGAAAGTGTAGAAGAATAACTGTCCTTGCCTATATGTTCATACTGAAGTATACATATACAGAGGCATCCTAGTTGTTTCAAGATTTCATTGCCTTTAGCACTGACCAATATGGACATTCCTGTCTTCATGTAGTTTATAGCCTCAGTAAATTTTGTTATAGTACTCCTTTTATATTTGACATGCTGGCAAGCATAGCAATGGACAAGTCACATAATCTCTCTTTCACCTGAGTTTTGTGGCAGTTACTTACTTCACAAATATGTGAAATCTAATTCACTACTTTTTTCTTATGGTCTTTTGTCACAGGCATCATAATGTGAATTGTTTTGTAAAACATTTCAAGGAACTAAATTATTACTGTATATTGTATGAATGGCTAGTGTTACTTGTATTTGAAGGAACCTATCATTCTACATATGACTGAGATATTTAAAAATTAAAATTTGGTGCCTCTGCAAAGATAACTTTAATCTACAAGTTGTCTTTGAGAAGTATTAATAATGACAATATTATATTATAAGATAGAGTCAACTAAAACATCCCTATGGAAGCATTTCACTTCAGCCAGTGACATGAAAATGACAGTACTTTTTATTTAGAATAATGAGAGCTGATACTGTTTGTCATTAGAGTATGCAACAATAAAATTTAAATAAGAAGCAGCTTGAGAATAATACACTAATGCAATGATTTTTTAATCAGATTTTGGGAATTCATTGCCTGTGGCAAAAGAAACATAATCTTTAATATGATATAATGATTTTTATACCATCTCTGGGGAGAGATGTTAGTTATGTCAACTTCTTAACCACTTCTGGGATGCAAAGCACAATATACATATTTTTCACAATCATTAAAAGATTTTATTCTGAACAGATATAGAAATATAAAAAGTTTATTTATATATATAGTTTATGATATTTTTCAAGCTAGAACATATGACTAACTGTATGGTCCTTTCTAAAATGTGACCATAGTGTTTCGTACTAATCTTAATTCTACAATACAATAAAAGAAAGATTATTTTCTGGTGTCACTAAATTATCCATATTTATTCTGCAATTTCACGAAGTGGTATCTGGCACCATGTGATTTTCTTCTGATTAGAATACCAAATAACACATAGAAACAAATAAATATGGAAAATTAATTCTGGGACATGCACACAAGTTTCTCCTTTTACCTTCAATTCCAATTCTGAGACTCTTTATCAGTTTATTACTGCACAGAAGTAATATGTTTTGTAGCTCCTGGTTTTGATATTACCTAAGTGTGTGTATGGGTGCAAAGACCTAGATTCCTGTCATTTAACTTTTGTTCTTGTGAATAAAAGTGAGTGTGAAATCAATCTAGTCTTTTTCACCATCAGGAAGACAAAACAGAATGGAAAGGAAGATAAAACTCATTTCAATGTGTACAGAGAAAGCATTTCTTATTTCTGCTGATGGCTGCCACATCTTTTCAGTGGGAACAGCTGGTATCTAAATGGCTTCCTCAGTTAAAACAATATCTATCTTGCTTAGGAAGCTGCTGTTTCATCATTTAGTCGTGTCACATATTTATAGTGTTGTCTTTGTGTGTAGTGTTTGAAAAACAGAAATGAAAGAAAACTGATGCAGTGTATATCTTGGCGCCAGTGAATATAAAGATATGGTTAGTCATAAAACCTATAAGCTATTGCAGAGGGGAAGAACCAAATTCTCAGTGCTCTGGTAAAACTTTTAGAAATAGAACAATTAAAAAGTATGAAAGAAAATATGTTTCCTGTTCAGCAATACATTTCTGTTCATGTCTAAATGTAAACATATCAGCAATTGTGTTGCAATCCTGGAACTTACTTCCTAGTTAAGCAACCATTCGAGTATGTGTAGTCTGATGTAGCCTAGGTGAGTATGTGCACTTCTCATAAATTCTCATTTAGCTGGCAATTTTTTTTTTTTCTTGCAAATTTCAAAATGAAAATATAATGTAAAATATGCAAACAAAAAGGATTCCAAGAAAAAGTTTAAGAACAATATACAGAAGGAAGGATAAATCAAACAAGGTGTCATTATTTACTGATCATATGAATTTGAGTTTCTTTAGTGTCCATTTTTCCTTGTCATAGTGTTTATACCCAAGAAGCCAATAATATTGTTTAATAAGAGCTAGTTCTGTGCTTTTGAAATGCAAAACAATTACATAAATCTATCAATTCAAGCTGTGTAAAAGCTACAGTTTACAAAAACGTTGTATAGTTTACTCCATCAAAGCTTCATGCTCTTCTTACCATCACATTAGTTTTACAGATCTCGTATATTGTTTGGGCATACTAAATTCAAAAAGGTCTTAAAGTAAACTAAAAATCAGAGCCAGGGCAGAAGAAATATGGTTCTCCTTAATAGTTGTTGTGTTATCCATGCAACTGTATTCTTTACAGATCAATTAGGGAATGGGATTATTCCACCCAGAAGTGAGTCTATTTAACATAATAATTGTGCATACAAAACAGACAACAATAAGATGCCTGGAAAAGACAGGCTGTGAAGGACAGACCACCCAGTCTGGTGACATCCATTTCTCCTACCTTAATGTACATAGTAAGCATCGGAGGAATGACCTGTCTAACCACATAATATAATATAAAAAAAAAATCTTTCTAAAGTTTGTGAGGAGGACAGGAACTAAGGTGAGGACTCTGTTCCCAAAATCCCATTTTAGATGACCCTTCTAAAATCATGAATAATGAGGCTTCATCACAAGAGAAGCAGGTGGTCTTTTCTGGCAGGTGGAAAAATGTCATGGCACCCAAACCAGGCAGAAGTTATGGTCAGAAGTCCTTCCTAGTTTAGGCACATTGTCTTGTGCAAAACACTAATACTGTGACTTGGGTGTGTTGTATCAAAAGTGGAACAAACACCTCTGCTGCAGTGTGTGGACGTAATCTCTATCAGTTGTAAAAGGTTGCTTCAGTTCACTGCAATCATGTCTGAGCATGCCTCTGCCTACATACTGACGGAACTTGCAAGCTCCAATTTCCATTTTCCCTTTCCCAGCTGATCTTGACCTTTCTACATTTCTTCTGTCTAGAATTGCTTAAGAGCAATTCTGGGTATCCTGGGAAACAGAGTAAAAATAATTTTTAAGACTTAAGTAATTTATATACTTGGGATAAACTAGTGGGTTAAGACATTTTGAACCACCATGTTCATGTAGAGGTTTTGCTCAAGGAAAAACACTGCCTGTTTTGCTTGACTGTTGTATTCTGAGATATTTAATGCTGTAAATGTCTGATTTACACTCAGCACTAGATAGAAATCGGGTATTCCCATTGTGTTTCAGTCAAACAGAAATGTTTTTGTATATCGATTAACTTCTTTCTGATGAACTTAAGCAAAGGGAAGATACTTTACAGTTCTAGAAAAATTATTTCATTTTTTGTGGGTTGTTTTTGGGTTTGTTTTAATAATTAATAATCAAAATTTTAATAATAATAAAAAATTATTTTAGTTTTTGGGTTTTAGTTTGGTTTGGTTTTGTTATTCTATTTTGCTGGAGCAGTTGACAACACTTTGTGGTCTTTTCTACATGGAAGAAAGACTGATAATGGCGCTTTCTCTTATGAAACCTCATTTTCTTACATATGGTGTCTTGTTGCCTAAACTTGCATGATCCCCTGTGGTCACTTCCTTGGGACTTCTCATGGATGTGTTGCCACAAATACATGCATATAGTAATTTCTGGGCTATGACCATTACAAATCACTGTGGTCAGGAATGCTGAAAGACATTATCTGATTGTACAAGCAGCAGTAATATGGTATTACCATCTATGTTATAAAACAAACTGTCATCCTTTTTGTGGTAACACAGGACTCATTTTCTAATGTCATTGATTCCTACAAAGTGGTAGAATCCCATAGCAAGGACAAATTCGACACTGTGTGCAAAAATTACACTCTGCACAGTGCTGGACGTGAGGTCATCTTCTTCCGCTACTGTAATAACCAACAAAATCAATTTCAGACCCTTCTCAGTGCTCAAGGTGAGCTCTGTTACTTTTGGTATGGTAGCACTAGCACAACACAGCAAAACCTGATCAGCAAAAAGAATGTGCAAAGTAGAACTGTCACTGGGGTAAATTGCTGCCCAAGGAATGATTTCCTGGTAGATATTATTTTCTGAGAACAACTTAGAACAGGTGATATCCACATGAAATAAACAAAATCTTCAAACTGTGATGAAATGAAAGCTGTAAGGTTCTGAGGAGTTGGAGCTCAGGAAATGTCATCTTTATTTTATCTTTATTTTAGCTCTAAGTTATTGAATAGCACAGAGTCATATACACCTACTATTAACCCTGTAGTTAGCCAGTGTAACAGTTAGGTATTAAATCTCCATTTCAAATCAGTGCAATTCCCTACATTGTCTTCCTAACTTCTTCAGTGCTTCAGGGGGAGGAGGTAATAGCAGTGTTTGTTAGAAATCCAGGGCGATATATAAATGGACTCCATACTTTTTTTTTTTTTTTTAAACCAGTAATTGTATTCCTTTGACCATCTCCTCAAGGAATTGAACTTAAACCACATGGATACATCAGCCCTGAAATCAAATGACCTTTTCTAATATCTCGACCCTTTAAAAGACTTATAAAAGAAGGGGAGACAAGGGGATGAGAGAAAAATTATGTCTGACCCTTAGGCATATATTCCTCTAATCATTTGAGTTTCTGAATGTTAAGTTTCTTTTGCTATACTTCAATGAAGAATGGACTCTGAAACTAATATTCTGTTAATTATACTGCAGGGAAAGCTCATGTGTTTGCTTTAATCAGAAGTGGGAGGCATATCCAAGAAATTTACTTGCTTTGTTTTTCACTTGTTACTTAAAAGTGCAGTTTAAAATGTCTAATATGTGATTATTCAAAGGTAAGGAGAAGGTATTTCTAATTCCTGCCATTGTTTTGGGGAAATAGCCACATTCTTATCTGATGTTCTCTTCTCCCTCTGAAGTTATCAACTGGGCCATGTGGATCCATTTATATGCAGATTATGATTTACTTATTATGGTATTTGGATTCTATGGACATGATAGTTCAGAAAGGCTGAATTTCTTTCAGAATTGCTGAAAGAAAAAGAGAAATTACCTTTATTGATGAAGGGATAGAAAGGACAGGATCTTAACTGTAAATGATAGTTGTTTTGGTGTAGTCTATAGACAGTAAAAAATTCTTGCTGATGAGTGAGGCAGACTATTTCTGAGAGCAGATAACTATTAACAAGTGTAGGG
>NW_010261240.1:13489-25534 GCF_000690775.1 Eurypyga helias
CATCTTTGTAATACATAATGAAAATTTTTGTGGACTCTGCATTTAAACTTAACTTAAAAATTGCATTAATAAAACGGTAACTGCAGTAGGCCCATCATAATACATATGAAGGGTTTTTCTTTATTTTATAGGAGTTGTATTAAGTTTATTGTAGCTAAGATGATGTAAGAGATGAAAATCTATAAGAAAATTTTGGGAGACAGTAGGTGAAGACAGTGATTTTAGTAGAAAATTTAACTAGCTTTTGTTATTCATAGGGACAATTTTTCCTTTTTTCATTGAGTAAAAAGTCTGTTCCTGGTGCAACTTCTGTAATTACAATATTACACCTGCAAAGACAAAGGAACTTGCAACTTAAATTTTATTGTGGGAAATGAAGCTACAGCACAGTACTACTTATTCTTCCTGCATATCTCAGATCTTTGTGGGAGTAATGCAGCTGTATTTGAAACTTGTGGTCTCGCAGAATGAGTATGGGAATTTTTGTCACTGGGATGTAGTTGAAATTCCTGTTCAGACTGACAGTTCAGAAAGGTTAACAGATATAAGACCTGATGAAATATCTATCAGCATCAGGGGTCCAGCTTAATAGCTTATCTTCTCTACTGTTTATTTTCCAGTGAGATTTCCTTGAAAAGGAAGCAAGAAATGTTGCAATACTTGTCATGTTTAGGCCAAAGGTTTGAAAAATTTCAGAATTCCTTGACTTCTGAAAACAGGCTAGATGCTGTAGTTCACATGGTGACTATCTCAGTGAATATTATTGTGAAAAATACCTTCTAACATGCTTGTTTGTTCAAAAACTATTTGTAAATAAGTTCACAAATCAATTGTTTTCTCCGTCTTTGCATCTCAGTCCTTTTTAAGCCCATCTTTGAAAGTAAATTAAAAGCAAAATTTAGCTAAATACCGTATATTCCTTGCATTAAGTTAATTCAGAATCAATAATTTAGTATTCCTTGATGTTTCTAAACCTAACTGCTGATACAGCCTGAACAATATATTCTCAAAATATTGCTTACACTGCTCAAATTTGAGATAACTATTTTGGAAGGTCTATGGATGCTTTAAACAACCAACTTGAAAGGCAGATTTTAAAACATATATATATAAAATAAGATCTGGCTATTGCTCCTATTTTACCTAGAAATTTTATTGCTATGTATTGCATGTTTGAGACTACAAAAGCAAGGGGACTCCAGGGGCTATTTACAGTGCAGTTACAGCAGAACAGAGATTTCTGCATCAGCTTTAAATTGGCTAACTTGTATATTGGTCATAGTCTAGTTGACCCAGCATGAAGATCAGCATAGTTTAATTTGCTCCATTCTTTTTGCAGCTTTCTTGACTGCACAACACAGTTTCTCTTTTAGGTATCTAAGGCCAAATTACAAATTCTGAGCAACTCAATCAGTTGCCTTCTGGAGGAGTCTGTGTTTTTTGCCAAGAAAGTTGTCTAGGTGTAAAAGCTTTGGTATTCTTCATACCCAGCATTTCCAGAGTGTTGACAGAGTGAGACATAAATGCCTAAGTCCTGTTCAGAACCATAAAATGTACAACCCCTGAATTATCTGGTCAGACTCTGCTTACTGGATTGGTTTAACGGAAGGTAGGGGGGGAGATATTTTTCTCCATTCCTGTGTGATGCCTTCAGAATCTGGAAAAAAAATCATTTTAGAGCATAGCTCAGGATGCATTTATTTCCTTAAGATTTACTGTTTCTTAAGATTTACTGTGTCTGCACAGATACAATGAACAGCTTCTGTAGATTTCATTGTTAAATGTCTCACTGTTGTTTGTATAGCAGACTGGTCACCTACCCAAGTGCTGTGGATTCACTGAAGAATTAGGTGATATAGTGCTTATCACCGTGATGTTCCCTCTGAGGATGTAGCTCTTCATGTGTTATGGCAGGTACATTGATTTCAGGTACATAACATGCAAAATTATGACAAGTTGCAAGTATAATTAAATGAAGTTTATCTGGTGTATCCAGTACCATTCTTGAAGCCTTGTCTAGCTGACAGTGATTTGTGATTTTGGTAACCTTTCTTTTTTAAATAATGTGAAGTTTGGTTATTTTTAATGTGCATCTCTGCGTGGCTCATACCATCATTGTTCTTTCTGGATAGAATATATAATTCACATAGGTGTTTCCTTCTCAGAGTGCAATTGGTGGCACTGAACAAATCTATTGGTTCTAAAACATGGTTGAAGGAAAATATATTTCTGTCTATCAGGGAATGCATTTAATTATTCCACTATCTATATACCTTTAATTTCATTTTCTTTTCCTCCAGCAAGAGTGTGTCTAAAAGACAATTTTATTAGTTACATTTAGGTCAAGTCATATGATTTGACTGTTGGTAGTTGAATGGGATCAGAGGAAAAACTGTAAAATAACATAACCAACTCTTGAAAAGGCTTTATTTTACAGTACAATGAAAGGAATGAATAAACATACTGACAGTGAAAATTAATAAAGATTATGAAACATCTTATCACAGGCAAATCAAATAGCTACATACTATGAATCATAAGCTCAGTAACAGGGTTGTAAGCAGTTGTCCCTAAATTTAAGGAAATTACAAAATTGCTATGGTTCCATCTGCCTTTAAAGTACTTGGGAAACACTGCAGTCCTATGAAATCAGGTTCCATATGCTGACTGCAGTCGAGACCTATTATCACCTGGCATTTCATGTAGCTTAACCCTTTAGCATTCCTGACACACAGTACTATTTGTAGATTGCTATCCAAATGTCCTTCCAGTGCTTCAGACCTTCTCAGGAATATGCAGCATACATCCAACTGCTGAGAACTATATCTATTGCTGTAAGATTCAATGTGATATTTGTAATATATTCTGAGCTTACGTTCCTGAAAGAAGTTTTTCATTTGTGAAATAAAGAATGAATATTTTAGGAAATATTTTTCTAAAAGCAGAATAGAAAGGAGCTGGCACAAAAAAGTCTGACATAACAAGAGCAAAGAGATCTCGAGTTTGTTCAGACTGATACTTGTTAACATTAATCAGCATGTGTTTTTAAACACAGAAAAGTAAGTTTTCTGTGACTATACTTGAATATGTGGATGTTAAAATCCTACACTTATGTACTGACAAATGCTAAACAAGTGTATATAGAGCTCAGAAAAGTGATGTTTCAAAAACAGAAAGCTTAAGCAATAACGCATGGAATCACCTTGAAATATCCTATAACCTGTAAGAGAATACGTTTTCTTCCCTCTTCAGAGGTACTTTAATCTATGCTGAAAACTGTTTCATTTTACTATGCAAAATACAGTATCTTAAAATAACATTAAATGAGAAGTAGTTTGGAAAGGGAAACATCCCTAAATGCTCTTTTATCTGTGTATGAAGTTTTCTTTAGGGATAACATTCACCTCTCTGTGTAACAACAGTGAACAAGTCATGAAGTATGTAAGAACTAAATGGGATCCTAGCTGTGCATAGCTGCCTTACTGATCTCTGCAAAAGGTTGAACTGCTGTAGGAAACACGTCTGTGTGTCTCTAGAAACAGCTGAGCCGCTCCGTGGAGGCAGGATCTTGCAAGCGCAGCTGTAAGGTATCAAGGATGGTGCGGCAGCACAGGGCACCAACGGAAGCCTGGCTAGATCTGCTTGAACAAGGTACTGTTGCCAGTTGCTCAACTGTAACCCATATGATGAGGCCCTAAATGCACTTTGGGATGGGTATGCAGCATATTGAGCAGAGTCAACTCTATTTTGTTTCTTCAGTGCCCTCTACTCTGCTGATAATGGCAGATTTTGGGAACCTATTTCCTTCAGATTTTCTATAAGCAGATCTGGTTTACTTAGAATTTGTGAATGGTGCAAAGATTTAAGGTAAATTCACCACCTAACTGAAATTTTGCTTTTGATTTCCTCTGTGCCATCAGTTCACTGCTGGCTCCTAATAAGTATACAACTGCTCTAATCCATTATCAGACATATTTTTTCGAATTAACATATGAAAGGAATCTGTGTAACTATCTCTTCCTTGTACAGTACAGCTTAACTCATGATACTTCTTTGAGCACAGTTTGAATGTTTCCTGAGTTTTGCTAGAGGCTTGTTAAACAGTGGAATCTTCATTTTCATAGTTAGAATGAAAGTGAAAGCTGAAGTGTAAGGCTCTTTTTCAATTTACAGAAGAAGATGAGACAGTAGAAGAACATAAATTACAAAACAAAAGGTTATAATGAATGGTTAAAACCAGAGTGATGTTTGTTGTAAGGTTTGAGAGCCCAATGAAAACTTCACAGAAGTTAAAGACGAATAGTCTGGGACACTGAGTAGTATATATTGGTAAATGAAGAAATGGCCTCAAGTTGCGTCAGGGGAAATTTAGATTAGATATTAGGAAAAACTTCTTCACTGAAAGAGGGGTCAAGCACTGGAACAGGTTGCCCATGGAAATGGTGGAGTCAGCATCCCTGGAGGTGTTCAAGGAACGTGTAGACATGGCGACTGAAGGCATGGTCTAGTGGGTATGGGAGTGTTGGGTTGATGGTTTGACTGAATGATTTTATAGGTCTTTTCCAACCTTAGTGATCCTGTGATTCTTGTGTTAGACATATTTTCTATTGGAAGTTGATAGAAAGAAAACATATTCTTTTGTTTTGACTGTAACCATAATGGATTAAATGCTTAAAGCTCAGATAGCTTTTTTAAAGAAAATTTATATTATATTAGCACAGAGTTGAATTATTGAAATGGAGAAAAAAACACCCTTGCAAAAAGTAGTTTAGAGACTTTAGGGGGTGGAGTGTGTTTTTTGGCTTTGGCTTTTTTTGTTTGTTTTGCTTAAAAAAACTAACCCAGACATAAGTGCAGATAAAGAAACACTCAGAACATTTAATCCATATGCATCTCTCATGCTTGGCATCTATATTGATTTGTTATGAAGAACACTGCTGATTGACATTTCAGGGCTATAGACCGAATCAGATTTAAGAATCTGATTCAAGGTTTACTGGGTTCACTGTGCAATCTCTTGCTTCCTTCAGCAATATCTGTAACTTGATTGTCCTCTAAACAGAAAAAAAGGCTTTGCTTGCCATCTAAGTGGAATTAGTTCTTCAGCTGTGCTCGGGTTGATGTATGTGTATAAAACTTATAGGGATTTGCATATACTCCTAATTATCTCCTCATCACTGAACTTTATTATGTGTAATGAAATCAGTGTGATTTTTTGTTTGAATGCTTCAGGAGCTGAAATCAATTTACCACTTTTTTAAATTTTATTTTTAATTTATAAATATGTATTCTGATGTTTAGGAAGATATTATCCAGGAAATAATGAATCTGAAATAAAATAAAATTTTTAGTGTATTTCAGGTATATGTGTTCTCGATTTTGAAGAACCTAAGCTGAAATATGCACAGGTTTTCTCATAGTGTAGCATATTAAACTAAGAGAAGAAATTTTAAAATCTAAATGTAGGATTTAGACTCTAGTGGAAGGGGTCTCTGCCCATGGCAGGGGGGTTGGGAATGGGGGCTCTTTAAGGTCCCTTCCAACCCAAACCCTTCTGTGATTCTGTGATGAAATGGGTAACCTGTCTGTGAAAGTTATGGCCCATAGCAGTGACCAGGTGAGACTTCATGCTTCAGGTAATGTAATGACTTCTGGGAAAATCAGGTCTACACTATTCCTGAAAACAAAGAGGTCATTTGGAAGGTTATGAAGTAAATGTGGCTTTTTATTTTTTTTTAAGTGAAAATTAATTCCTGTTTCTATTGTTTTTAATTTTTATAATTTAGGAGTATTGAAAAGGGCTGAAGTCCTTAAATAAGGTATTTTTCACCTGAACTGTTGTATTAGAGACTCCAAGACACAAATATTTTATCTTGAAAGAAAAAAAAAAAAGTGAAGTCCCAATTTCTCTTTTATTACAATGTGAATCAATATGTTTGGCTTATGAAAAGTTTTCCAGGATAGAGCAAAATACCTCAGAAGCAGAATTTTTCTTCAGTACATCATAATCTACAACTCAGCCAAGCATACAAGATCAATAGTACTGTGTCTTATTAGGTAATCATGAAGCTAGAGGAATATGTTAAAGGAGGATACCAGAAAATTAGTCTTTTATGGAACTATTTCTTTGGAAGTTTTTAAAAACAAAAGTAATTATTGTAAACCATAAAAACCCATTATCAATTAATATATCAATACTCCTCTTAATAGAAACTCTGAATTAAGTTAACTTCTCCTGCATAGTTTCTGTGAGTGTACATATGTATTTTGTATATAGGTGTGTTTTATATTATTCTTTATGACAACAGTTACATTTATTTATTTACTGTGATAGCACTGAAAGCTGTTGCAGGCCTTGCAATACAGTAAGAACTTCTGTAGCTTTGAAGTAACAATATATGTATCTGAAACATGTATATTGATTCATCTTTGGAAGTTCCCATGTCAGTTATTCACATGTGGCCATCCCTGGCAAAGGGGAGATCTGTGTGGATATCCCTGTCAATACCCCACTGACAGAACATGGGACAATTAAACATGTCCTGACAGTCTATTAGTTTAAATTGAAAATAAATCAAACAGTTAACGTTTGGAATGGAAGCCATGTCTGGCTGATGTAAGAGATGCTGCTCTCAAATATTTTTTTCAAAAATTTTCAAAAATTTTCAAAAAAGCGGAATTGCTTTGTAATGCAGGAATGAGAGAGTGAAAGATCAAGACTTTGGTCTTTACGTTTTTGAGCACTTTTATTTGCGTTAGTCTCTACTTCTAATTGTACCCCCAGTGTCATGTATCAGATTCAAGAGCCAAGATTCTGGCAGATGAGAGGAGCAAAAGTTTCATCCTGTAAATGTGTCTTGAGGCTGGGAAATCTAATTATGATATTAAATTTTTGTAATGATTTTTTGTTATTTAATTGCTAAGAGGCACACCCGCACATATTTTTAATTTCACAAATTTATAATAATTTTAAAATAGAAATAAAACTATTGATACAAGTTTTCAGTGAGAAGCAGAAACATAAGGTGAAATTAAAGTGAACACTGTAGACCTGTTTTGAAATAGCTTTTTTCTTTTAGAATTGTCTTAAGATATTCATATTCCACTGACTGTGTGTGCCAGAATTGAATTCAGGGTGCAATTACTTGTGAGCTCAAAAAGTGCCTGCAAATTTGGCAGGTTAGTTCATAGACATCATACATTTTGGATTTTCTTGCGTGGTTTTTTGTATGTGATGCCTTGGCCTGTGTGTCATATGGAGGTTTGGGGGATTTAACTGTCTCTTCTGATGCATTCAGATCAAAATTAAAATGGACCTATGTCAGTAATTCAGGTGAATAATTGAAAAAGTTACTTAAAATGGATGTGGATAATGTTAAGACTGACAGATTGCTGGTGTTCTCATGGCAGTGTGTAGTGCCGAGCTTCAGCTCTTGGCAAAGAAAGTGTTCAGCACAGACAGAAGGCATAGCACAGTGCCAGAAGCTGCCTAGGCTTACATACTCAAGTCCTGCCTGGGTTGGTTCTCTATTTTGTTGGTGGTTTTTTGTTTGTTTGACTGCCTTAGTTGGTCATAGAAAGGATACTGCTTGCACAGGCCTTGCTTCATCAAGTTCATGACACTCAATTGTGTATCTGCTCCACAACAACAGCATCCTAAACCCAGCATCCAAAGCCACCATATTACTTCCATGAAATCAGTCTTAACCTCTTTAACTGGTAGTTCCCCATTCAGCTGGATTCTCTAAATTTTGCCAGTTCCATGTCCCAAAATGACTGCTCTATCTCTGTGAGAGATTCCCTAGCTCTAGAGCTGTGAGGCAGCTCAGGTGAGAGACCCTTTGAAGGAGGCGAATATGTCCAGAAATGGCTTTGTTTATCTACTGATTTGTTTTGTCTACTGGGCTCACAGTGATGCTTGGCTGCAGCTATGTAGTCCCTGAAATAAATTAAAATTGTAGTTCTGAGACAGAAAGCAGATTTCAGTCCTTTCTTTCTGCTCTGAACACGTTAACAGTTTAATTTAGTGATTGTTTTACATTTTCATGTTGAAAAATACTTTTGTAAAGTTAATCTGTTCTGAGCCACTGTATTTCCCACTATCTTGACATTTTGTGACTTTTGGTGGTTTTGTCTTTGGCAAATACATGAGTGAAAGCTGTTTGGGGACAGAACATGCTATAAATAGTTTGAAAATACCCAGTTATAATACAGGGTTGTTTAAAACTTCATTTAATTTCTTAAGGTTCAATCTGATGAACAATGTGGAATGTTTAATAAATATCTTGTGCGTGTTTATGCATGGATATGTGTGCATGTGTATTTCCATTTATATGTAAATGTAGACTTACATCTCATGAACTACACATCTTTTTCAAAGAGACAGAGAACATTTTAAGATCTATTTGTATTTTTAATTACAAACATGCTAGGATCATATTGATTGTTAATTTCTTTCATAATTTAAGAATTCATTTGCAAAATGGGGTAAAGAAACAAAATCTGAAGAACAACTGTCAGGACAACACAATGTGCAGCTAGCAAGGGAGCAAATGCATGCAACCTATGTTGAGATGTAAACTTATTAGTTTGGGGACTACTGCTTTCAAAACAAGTACTACATTGTCAAAAGTTGAGGTATATATTAAATGCCTTCATTATTAGAATTTGGCTACTATTTTAGATATATAAATCTATCTGTTACAATAATTTTTAAAAAGAGAAACACATCATTAATAAAATTTTCAGTACAGCAGAGCAGCATGAAAAGTAAACATTATCACCTTAGGTCCAATTTGAAACAGGGAATAGGTTTGAGTTGTAATGAAATTATTTTTTAAATTAAACATTTTATTTTCATATTTTTGTAATGATCTTTTCATTTCATAGCCTGAGGCTATATGACTGCTTTATCCTCTAAAAGTCTGAATAAATGGAGCTTGCTTGGCCATGTGGGAAAGTTAGGTCTAGATGAAGATTCAAACCTCACATTTTATGTCTCAGGTAAAAGTAAAAAGGTCATGGAGATCATGTATGTCGGCTTATGGGTCATGGAATTTCTAATGATCTGTTCAAGGATCAGCACCAAGGCAGCGATGAAAGCAGAGCTGTTTGCTGGCTGTGGTGACAGGGGAACAAGTTCTGAACTGGCAACTCACACTTCTGGGAACTGCATGACATTCGTCATTTGAGGTCACCAGTGGAGACTCGGAGACTCTGGTCCCCATCTCAGAAATCCATTAGAATTTGTCAAAAAAAGAAAAAAAGGAGAGGGTAAAGAAAAAAAAAAAAGGTGGGGGAGATAAAAAGGGAAAAGAGCAACAACAATTTGCAAATTAAGCATTAAATGAATATACTTTGCTCTGTCTCTTCCTCAACATTTTCAGGGAGTTGAAAGAACAGGCTAAAAAAAATTCTTGCTACCTAATTATGATTTCTTGGTTGGTTCCAAGTGGTGTACCAAGGTCAGTGAGGCAAGACTGGATCTGCTCCATTCAAGGCAATAAAACTCAGCCTTTCTTATTAACACAACCACAGGCTTGGTTTACAAATATTTTTATTATCAAATCCCATGGTTTTCATCCAAAATCCACAAGCTTTTACTTCAGTAGGAACAATTAAAAATATTTTTGGCTAAAGCAGTGCTTTGAATTTGATGTGTGGTCTTCAGTGTGTTGGAGACTTCTGCAGTTGTGCCAATGCACCAGGGTTACATATCTGAAGAACATGCAGAGTCAGCCAGAGTGGCACTGACCAGAGACAAAGCATAGGTGTCCTGGGAATAGCAGGAGTTCAGCTGATGATCTACTTGAATATTTGGAATAATGGTCCTGACTTCTGCCTTGCACCCATGTGTCTCACTCTCCACCTAGGTGCTACATGTCACAGGGGGTATGGGATTCATGGCTTGCTCTGTGCACCCGACCTCCCCTAGCACAGCTGCCTAGGGATTCAGCTGTCTCAGGATTCTTGCAGAGGGTGGTTTTATATTTGAGCATTCATGCTGATGACAAGGGTGAGTGATGGTGCTGTTTAGTTTCAGGGTCTTTGAATCAATAACCTGGGTTGTAGCGCATGCTGAAAAAAGCTGTAGGTAGAGTGAAATGATTTCAGACTCTGCAGATTTTTTTTTTTCCCCTGATCCACAAAACTAGTACCTCTTAAATAAAAGCCCAGGAGGTAGTAATTCTGAAGAACAAGTAGACCTTAGGCGCATCTATGCATCTGAAAGTACATTACTAAAACCAAAGCAAAACAAGTATTACTAGCAGTATAGTATTCCAAAACTTTGTTTTGAAAACCAGCAATATGCCTTAGAAACCCCTGTAACTGTATTACTAGTTGGCTAAGAAATAAATTAATTAAAGTTCTTTACTTTTATTACCATTTTATTTATCTGGTTATTAGAGTGGCTCAGGTCATTAAGGCCTGTCATTTTAAATAATCAACAGAGAACACTAATCTGTTACAGAATGCTTGTGATATAAAATCCAGTAAAGTGATCTATACGAGTCTTTACTTATCTAGTGCTGGGAATGTGATTTATGCTGTAAAGAAAACATTTATAAAGACTGCAGTGGAAGAGGAAATTAATACTATAAACCTGTCATGAGGTATTTTAGTCAGAAATGGAACTAAGGTGAAGCTGATCTCTAGGTGATGTCAAACTGAAGTTTTGGGGAAGTCGTAGTTATGAAACTTTGTACCTGACCTTCAACCTCCCAAGAATATAAAAGATTCCAAAACTTTTCTTGCTGTTTGCTGTGAAAACATAATTGATTTTGAGGCTGCAGCCTTGTATGGAGAAAACGTGCTGGTTTTCATTAGGATAGAAATAGTTTTCAGTGCAGTAGCTAGTATGAGGTTGTTTTGAATTTGTGCTGAGAGCAACATTGATAACACTATTGGTTTTAGTTGTTGCTAACTAATGGTTATATCAAGCCAATATCTTTTTCATTTCTGATACTCCACCCTTGGTCCGAATTTTTTCTTCACAAGAAAAAAGGAGGGGACACCGCCTGGACAGCTGAGCCAAACGGACCAAAGGGACGTTTCATAAGTTGGGGGACTTGACCAGATGGGGAATCGCTGCTCTGGGACTGATTAGGCGTTGCTCAGCTAGTGGTAAGCAGTTGTATCATTTTGTTTTCCTTCTGTTTTACCTGTTTTTTAACTACATGTTATTATCATTAGTAGTAGTAGTAGCATTTTCATTACATTTTATTATTTTTATTAGTAGCAACTACTAATAGTTGTTAAACCTCAACAGAAAAGAATCGGGGAGAGTGGTTTTTCAGTTGTGTGGGTTTTGTTTGTTTGTTTGGGTTTTGTTTCATCTTGGTTTTTCCTTTTCTGAATGTGCAAGTGTGTCTTTGTAGTTAGTGCCACAGAAAGTACTGATTTTAATGTGCTTACACTATTAGATCATTTTATTTGTCCTCATATGCCCTTTGTCTTCATCTGTCTACAGGGTTGAACAGTCACTTTTCACTGCTTAGTTTTATTATGCACATAGTTGTATACTGTTCTTTAGGACTACGCTCTTTTCTAATAAATCTGTATTAATCTGTATCTTTTGTTGAAGTGTTAGCTTATCCAGCTAATTCAGTATTCTCTGTCAGATTGTACTTATTTTCAGATGCATTAAGAAAGATATTGGCAAACCCATATGTGTTTCAAATACAGAATTATTACTGAATCTTTTATGCTGGAAACACCTTAAAGTTCAAGTCCAGCAGTTAGCCTAACACTGCTAACACCACCACTAAACCACGACACTAAGTACCTCACCCACATGTCTTTTAAATAACTTCAGGGACTGTAATTCACTGCCTGGGCAGCCTGTTCCAGGGACTGAAAACCCTTTCAGTGAAGAAATTTTTCCTAATTTCCAATCTAAACCTCCCTCGGCACAACCTGAGGTCGTTTTCTCTTTTTTTTCTAACAGGGAGATAGGATGCCTGGAGATGTCATGAGTTAGTTGTGGGCTAATGCTAATTATAAAGAGTATGCTCAAAATACTACCTCTCTAAAAATTTATTATAA
>NW_010261241.1:0-337 GCF_000690775.1 Eurypyga helias
GCTGCGGCGCCCGGGCAGCTCAGGGGCTGATTGCTGATTAATGAGCCCGGGACTTCCCACCTGCGGGGAGGGGGCAGGCGCAGCTCGGCGGCGATGGGGAAGACGCGGTGCGGGAGTGCCCGGAGCCTGTCGGGGCGGTGCCCAAACCCGCCCCGGGGCGGGGAGGGATGGTGCTGCCGTGGGACTGGCCCACCTCCTCACGCACTAGTGGCAAAAACTAGTTTTCGGCATCAGACAGAGCACACCGTACTTATATTTCCTCGCTGTCGATATTATTGTGATATTAAGAGCTGGGTAGTGCCAAATTTCATATTAAAAGTGAAAACTTGTTCACGTC
>NW_010261241.1:377-1857 GCF_000690775.1 Eurypyga helias
AGCCTGACCATGCCCCTGCCAGCACCTGCAGTACACTGCAATTACATCTTAGCTCGCTTTACTCGAGCTGCGCTTGGTTCCACACCCCTAAAAAAGAAGTTCACAGCGTTGTGTGAACTCTGAAACGCTGCAGGTGAGGAGGTGCTGCAGGTGAGGAGGTGCTGCCTGCCGACAGAGCTGAGATGGGGACGGGGCGACTTCGGAATTGCTCCGTGCAAGGAGGAGAACGCAGCCCTGGGCAAGGGAGTGTTTCCAGCCCGTCTCTCTCTCCCCGTGGGAATGGCCCCTCGCAGGCGATCGCACACCGGGCAGGTTGCGGTAGCTGGCCGCCACGCCGGCGTGGACGTTGGCACCTGTGTCAGCTCCTTCCAAAGCTCCGATCGCACGTCCAGCGTGGCCAGTCGTCTCTTACCAAACCGGGCTGACGCAAGCTCGGCGAGGCGGCCGTCAGCCAGACCTTGCCCCAGACACGTATTTACACCTTTGTGAACTCCCTCGCGTCCTGGCTTGCCTTTTCCGTGGCTTTGTCCTGGCTGCCGGCACCCGTGAGGCAGAGCAGCTGCCAGCGGGTCTCCCGCTGCTGCTGGGACATGGCTGGAGAGATGCTGTCTCTGAACTCCCCAGTGGGGCTTCCAGCTGAAGACAGAAGATACCCTGCCGAGGGAAGGGGTGCCAGAGTTTTCTGTAGGAAGGGGTCGTTCGAGGCAGGTGGAGGAGCACAGAGCAGGAGCCTGCGGTCGAGCACCACTGCTCAGGCTCTTCAGCTGGTGATGCTTGTGCTCACCTTCCCAGTCAAACTCCTCATGCTTCCTACCTGCCAGTGGATTAAATGCACTCCTCATGGACATCTCCCTCTGTGACTTGCCCAGCCACTAGATTTCTTCCTTTTTTTTTTTACTTTCATGTGCCCCATTTTCCATCCCCCATCTCGGAGCCCAGCACTTGCGACCTACCCTCGCATCAGAGTTAAGCCTGAGCCAAGGACTCCGGCCATTTCCAACCTCCAGCCCAGGGATCTTTAGAGCAAGGTAGTGCCCCAGCCAGTCCCATCAGGGCTTTATCCCTTTTACATAGCATCTGCATTTGGAGCCTTGCAATGCTAGCTATTATGACAACTTTAATTCTGTCTGTGTTTTTAGTTTTCCTATCTTGCCTGGCTTCAGTTTGTGTGTTTTCTCACAGCGCAGCAGCAGTTTTCTCAGCAAAATCAACTCAGGGTCAAACAGCTGTGCCCTGGGGTCATCTGTGCCCAGGAGAAGGTCAGTTGTCCCTAGTCTGCTGGGATGATAACAAGTCCCGGACCCCTGGAACAGATACTGCCCAGGAGAGCTGGGCAGTACTGGTGAGCTCTAGCCTGGACTGCAAAGGAAAACACCCACATCCCACAGTGCGAGGGAAGAGCCACAAGGAAGGCTGTGTGTCCCGGGCTGCGTTTCGCCGGCGTCCCAGCCTGTGCAAGGCTGCTGCTGCCGTGCCCTCC
>NW_010261241.1:1884-13917 GCF_000690775.1 Eurypyga helias
GCAGCTGCTGCCAGGCTGGCGGGGGACGTGACAGCCCGGGAAGTGGCGTGGGCAGCTGCCCACCCGCCGGACGGCACGTGTCGTGTGTCACACCTACGGAGAGTCGCCGCTCTTCTCGGCCGTCTCCAGACTCGGTGGGGTCTCAGCTGAGGACCTGCCTCTTCACCCGCCTCCCGAAGGGAATATGCATGTCCTTCTCCTGCTGACCCTTGCCGGGCCTCTGGGAGGGTGCAGGACCTGTGCTCGGAAACAGCACTTCTACCAGTGCCTACTGAGGATTTTCACTATAGCAAAAGCTGTATGCAATGGGGTTGGAGTTGCCTGTAGTGTCGTATCATGGCCAAGCCCCTGTTATAATTTACTGTGTCCCTGTTTGGGTTGAATGAACTCAGAAACATGTCCAGAAGTGGCAAGGGTGATATGATTATACTCCTCTTGGCAAACCAGTGAGGGTATTCACGTTGATGTCTTGGCTTGTCCTCTAATGGGTGGCCTCTGGGCTTGCCGGTGGGCCGCAGCAGAAGCAGCAGCTGCCATTCATGAAGGGATGGGGTAATGAAGGAGAGTCAATCAAGTATCCTGGCTGGGCTCCCACCTAGAAAAGATGACGAGGTTTTTGAGGTGGTTAGACGCAAGAAGCCAGGCTTCCATCATGAGATGGAAATTAAGAAATAACGCCTTCTTACAAAAGGGCTGCAACCTACTGGCTGAAAGCTCCTAAAGGAAAGCTCTACCTGGACAAACACAGCAGCACAAGGGACAATTGGTGCAAGGTACCACTCAACAAATAACAAGAGTGTACGGCCTGAGAGGGGTTAAAGAAGTAGCGAGCCATGTAACCATGACGCTGTACAATACCAAATTGTGTTTTGACAGACAATCCCCCTGAAGAGTGGGACTGGAGCCAAACAGTCTCGCTTGGCAGAGACAGACCCTAGCAATACATTTCATCCCTGCCAAGCAATGTTGATTTGCTTTGGTTCACATTCATTTGTAAGCACTCTGTCTGCACAAAGCCCCAGATGGCCTTGGAGACTCCAGCACAACAATATTTTGATACAAATGCTCTTACAAAAGCTATCAGAGCTGGAGCTGGTGTTGAGCGACAACAGTCCTCACTAGTTAGCTGTAAGACCAGGTTTAGGAAGAAGCATGCATAACGGAAAGAAAATCCCCCAGCCCAATTTGCGCGTGGGGACATAACCTAGTGATCCGAATTTTGAGACAAGATCCTCAACCACTTAGATTGCTCAGGAAATCCTCATGGCAAAAAGTAGATTTCCTTGTTTGGATCTTTTTTTTTTGTCCTGCAGAAATCACAAGCCCAAAGGTAGAAAAGAAAGAAAATTCTCCAGGCTCCCATTGACAGGTCAGCCTTGTCAGATGTACCAGCCTCCCCAGCAGCACAGCTCTATCTGTGCCCTTAGGTCCAGGAACACACACAAGAACAAAAGCTGCTAAAACATGGCTTCCATTTTCCTTCGTGAATTAGAGTATATAAAAGGGAAATTTGTCCTTCTTTCCCTTCTGGAAGAAAGACAAGAAGGCCTACTATGACTCACTGTTGGCTTGTAATTCCTCTTCAGATCCTGTTCTCCTTCATGCACAATAGTAGTTGACCACCTCGGCCAACACAGCCTGACTTAGTTGTTTGATTGTTTCATTTCTCTCATTAGAGAAGGCGTCATGGCCACCTCCAGACATAAAAGCCTTGAGGGGAATGAGAAGTTGCTTGCATTTCTTTGAAGAAGAGGAAGAGGCTTTGTGCTACTCTGACATTTAAGGTCAGAACTCTGCTATACCAAGGTCCTTCTTCCTCTTCTTCCCACAAAACCCAAGCTGAAAACATCTTGGGTGGTACCAGCCCCTCTGCTGACCTTCAACAATGTGTGTATCTGCCTTCTGAGATGACAGAAAGTCTTACCTTGGTAGAAGCCACTGGCTGCAGAAATTAGGTATCAGCTCCTTTGCTCCCCCATTGTACATTCTCACTAATGCTTCTGCACAGAGGGATGCATTAGGCAAGGCACCTGTGGCTCCATCAGATCTTCCTAGACGATATTTAAGGTTAAAAGTCATTTACATCTGTGATCTTTTGGTGTGCAGTAGTTCAGTCATGAGGAATTCAGGACATAGGGAATGGGTTGCTCACGCAGTCAGTCATGTACATATGTATATGATAAAGACACACACTTGTTAGCCAGAGAGCATTTTAAAGCTAGAAACTCCAGCTTTCCTGGAGAAAAGCAGTGAACTTTCACAGCTCCTTGAGGCACAGTTTTCCTCTAAACTACCTGGCTGGTATGAGACTTGAATAGCACCCACCTGCTAGATGATGAGTACATCAAAGTGGGACAGTGGTGGCCCTGATGGGCAGCCAGGCACTAGGTAAATGTTCTTTGAAGTGTCTCACTGCAGGTCATTGCAATGTTTGGAGAGCAGCTCTCCAGATCTCTTACTCCATCCTTCATTGCAACCGTCATATTAATAACTTTTCGATTTGAGAAAAATCTAACGGGGATGAAGAAACTTAACAAACCAGTGGAGTCCCCTCAGTGGCTCCCAGTATCCTTGCAAGGAGCTGCATGGGCTTGGTGCCTCATCACCGGCGCTGCCCTTCCCTGTGAATACTCCCCAGCAATGATTCCCTTGGGGAACAGGCTGTGCTTCCATTAACTGAAACTGGATGTTCTTAGGGAGGATGAAGAACAGGAGCACTTATTTGGTGGGAGAACCTTTTATGTGTTTTGCTGAGTACTGCTCTTAACCCAGCACCCAGGCCTCCAAGAGCATCTTCTCTTAATGTTTCTTCTCGGGCCGTAATTGCAGCTCATTCTCCCTTCTTCAAACCCACACAAATTCTCTGAGCTGCTGCAGCAGACATTCATAGTGAAGAAGAAAAGGGTGGCAGGGAGTGACATGTCTCCAACGGGACTGAACAGGGTCAGCCGTGCCCTAAATCTGCCAGCTGCTGCCACCCAGCAAGGAGAGGCTGCACGTAACAGGGCTGAGGTGGGAAGGAGGCTGCAAACACCACGTGGAATAACCCCCTCCAAGATGCCCCTGAGGAAAAGCATGTTTCATACAGCTAGTGTGGGCTGGAATAAGGATTTTAACCTGAACCCTGCGGAGCCACGGAGGTTGATGAATTTCTTCCTAGTGGTTGTGAAGGCAATTAAGAAAAATAAGCTGATCACCAGTGGGCTTAAACTCACTCTGCAGTGAGCCTCTGCCACTGGAAGGTATGTCAGGTCAGGGAAGACTGGGAAGCCTGCATCAGGTGATGGCATCTCAGGGCTGCGTGTGGCAGAAGACCACTTCCTCCCTCCCCCCATGGCGTGTCAGCCTGAGCGCAGAACCGTCCGGCTCAGGGAGAGGCTATCGTTGTCTTGGAGTGAAACCAGTCCTCCCTCCTTCCAAAAGACGAGTTTTTCTTGGATCTCAACCCATTTCCACCTCCAATACCTCCCGAACATTTCTAACTCATGTCCCTGCAACGTTACTACTTAATTAGCCCAAGACGGTGCTTGCCTGGACGCCGGTGTCCTGTGATGCTGGAGTTTTTACCTCATGGAGGAAGCCTTGTGCAATGCATTTCTCTGTCGAAATCACCTAGTCAGGTTTGCTAGATGGCAAAACCAGATAGTCCTAAGTAACTGGATACGTGTTCTGCTACCTCTCTGCTGTCTGGTGCTTCCCCTATACAGTGGGGGACTGTGGTGAAGGATTTTTACTGCTTTTCTAGGAACAGGGGTCAGTGTCCAGGGGTGTGGGTGGAGATGGAAACTTGGCAAGCCACGCAAGTTGATCAAGAGCAGTTACTTTGTTTAGTATAAAAAAATAAAACCATCATCAGCAAAATAAAGTAGGTGTTACTAATCCTGCCGTGCCATGACACATGTTCCTCGGGACTCAACACATCCATTCATATGCCAGTGGCTCCTCCAAGAGAACAACAGGGCATTCTGCACGTCCACCAGCGCCTTGCATGGCAGTTTCTGCCAGTTTATTACCTTGCTTGAGCAGCAGCCTTAAAAGATGAAAGTATGACCTTAAGGTCTAACAATCTTGCACAATCTCACAGTCATCCAGTGCTAGCCAAATGTAGACCTATTTCAGCAAAGCATTTGGATTTCAGGTTTTCCCATTAAATGAGGGGTAATTTGAGAGGCTAAATATCTCGCGAATCAGTACCCATGTGCCTACTTTCAAAGAATAATGTAATATTCTATGTTTGATCTTTCTGCTACACTTCCACACGGAGCACAAAAGAGAGTTAGAACGTTGGCTTGAAATTAGTATAAGGACAAAGTAAATTATCCAGGGCTAGCATAAAATGCCATTTTAAAACTCCGAAATATTTGGCATCCTTTAGAGCCTGGGGGTTATACAGAGTTCAGCTTTAACTTCCGACATCAGAGTGCTTAAGGTCTGTGGGAGTTGGGCTTGCAACATGGCCTAACTAAGAAGGAGGCCTTTATGCTGACAGTGGTTATTTAAGCTAACCTGAGAATATTTATAATTAGCCTCTCAAAGGCTGGCCTCTGCCAGGCTGCCTGCAGTGAGCATGGCCTCTATTGCCGAGAGATATTCCAAGATGCTGCCTACAGCTGCCGTTGCTTTTGCCACGTGCTGCTGCGCTTCGGTCACTTTGGCTTTCACGTTTTTGACGTCACCGAGCCTGGCTTTTCGTTACCGTATCTTGTTCATCAGTAAGGCTGCGCTGGAGGTTCCAGCCCTCACCTGGAGGGCACAGGTTAAAGTCTCAGCTTTGCCCATCGTGCAGCAACGATGGGTGCCCGGTTCTCATCTCACTGACTGCTGCGTCATCGCTGGAGAATTTGCTCCCTCGGAGAAGAGATGGCTGGTTTACAACACAACGCGTGCTCTGGGTAGAGCAACATTTAAAGGATATCTGTTTCCCAGCCTTGGGTGTTTCTCCATCAGCAAGCTACAGCTTCTCAAGCAAAGCCAGATCTGCATCAGATTCTCTTATGGGTAAGGTTTCATCCCTGTCTAAATACCAGCAGTGGCGTCCTTCCCTACGGGAGGGCAAGGTCACACCTTTACATCAGGGCCAGCATTTCCTTCTCTCACTAGCTGAGTGCTCAGGTTAGGAAATCCTAACATATTGCTTATGGCTTCAGCCAGTCTCAGTGCCTGCAGGAATCTTTTATCTGAGGACAGGGGCCACGACCACCCTTAGCCCTGGGGTGACCTGATCTATATTTTCCATCTGAGTACTTTGCAGGTCTCACTCTGAGACAAGTTGCCTTCATTCCTGTCCCCTTTATCTCCGACTTAATGCAACCCAAAGCAGACTTCAACAGGACTTCAGTGGGATGTGGACATGGTGTAGTGACTTTAGTCTGCTCGGAATTCATTGTGCCATGTCCGCATCCTCTTCCTGAGTTGCCTCAACTTTGCGGCTGTAGATCAGTGCTCTTCAGCCACAGTCCTGAGATTTATAATTGCATCATCCAGTCCTGGAGATGGAGACAATCCATTGTTTGACACCCTGCTTCTCTCTGTTCAAGCAGCTTATTGTATGCTTGGGTGAAATCATACCTTTGTTTTCCCTGAAATCTCTCCCCATTGTGGAGGCTCCTCGTTAATGCTCCAGCTTTAACAACATAAAAATGCTCTTCTCTTCGTATGGACATCCTCAAATCAGTATGTCTGCAACTCACCCCACCATTCCTAGGAATACCTAAAGTTCCCCCCTTCCCCTTCGTGCTGGAAGTCTGGAGAGCTTACGCCCTCCTTTTCCCCTTACTCTGTGAATGGCTCTGGACTGCTTGGACCATCTCCTGCCAGTGGAAAGACCTTCCTGCCTCCAGCCCCTGCTGCTGACACAGGGCAGGAAGGAGCGGTGGTGGGCTGGAATGCACCTCACTGACCACCGACAGAGAGAGGTAGGTAGAAATGTGCTCTTTCTGCTGCTCAGGCTGACCAGTAAAAACTTATCATCCCCCTTTTAGCACCAAAAAAAATAGCACGTGAAACCAGTACATGCACCTTGGCAATATGACAGCCACGATGGAAAGGCATGGCAAAGTGGTGGTTATCCTGCTCTGAACATGAAAACTCTGCTGCCTGACTGACCGAAAACAAGGTCTGATCCCAGGCCCTGTAGCTGGGGGCTTTGTTCTACAGAGAACTTCATGCTTCCCCAAACTCCTTTTTCACCTTGTTTCCAGGGAAGGGCAGATTGCTCCTGTAAGTGCTGTAGGCCATCGCTGTGTCTTCTCATGATACTACGTCAGACAGTATGTTGGGTCCCCAACAATTTTTGAGTCCAAACCTACCTGAAAAAAACAGCTCCTTGTTTGCTCCGGGGCCAGGGCCAACCTGGGCTGTGGTACCAGTCTCTGGACTGCATCCCATTTGGCACATCCCCAGCTACCCCCATGAAGGAGAGTGGAAAAGCGCATCCAAAGCCACATAGGCAGAGCAGAGGGAGCCAGTGGCCCTGGAGAGGAAAGCATGGGCTGTTCCTCCAGCCCCAGTCCCCCGGGGGCAGCCCCACGCCAGCAAAGCTTGCCGCTCACTCTGTTTCAACAGCACGCAGATCATAACTCCTGTGTTTTCCCTCCAGATGTTACGATGAGGTGTTAATCCACTGCATGGCAGGAAAAAAAAACCCTCTGAAATTCCCTACGGTGCTGTCAGCGGCTGGAAGTGGACACCCTGTAATAGACACCAGGGCCAATGGCCCGCTGCCTCCAATTCCCAGTAAGGACTTATTTTCCTTGGCATGGCCAACACATGCAAAACCCCACTCTGTTAGTTTTTTAAAAAGAGAAAATGGGTGGCAAAGTACTTAGCTCCTTTGGAAACGATGGAGAGCAACCTTATGCCACGTGAGCACTGAGCGGGGCTGTCCAGCCTCCAGCACAGAGCAGTAAATCATCTCCTGAACGGCTGCCACAAGCACATCAGATCACCACAAAGAAGCTGTTTTTCTTTCCTGCTTGAGATACAACACTACTGCTAATGCATTTAGCAGGTGCAAGAAACATTTGAAAACTGATATCCTTTTTTTTTTCCCAAGAAATAAGGTTAAGGGCTTGTTTGCTCCAGCTGTTTGGAGTTTGGCTTGGTTTGTTATACTCCTGCCCAGTTGCAGTTTCCTCCACATGCTGGAAACAGTTGTACCTTCTCAGTGGCAGTGGTCTCAGGACAAATGGGAGTATTTCCAGTACTGCAAGCAGGGATTTACAAGGTGCTTTAATGGGGTATACCAAACATTACTGGCCCACCATTGCCCTCACTGGACAGGAGATGTGCCGTGGTCCCCACTCCGAGTGCTAGCCCTGAATCCAGGAGATGGTGCTCTGCTGTGGGAGCATTGCCTGTGCCCAGCCGCTCTCCATGCTCTGGGCATGGCCCTGGCATTATCTGTTCCTTTCCCAGGGGAAAAGGGTCAGTGTCAGTGTGGGTCACACCAGCTTGGGTCTGCCTGATGCAGTCTCCTCTCGTCTGACGTGCCAGACACTCCCGCTGCCCCTTGTCTTTCCCCAGGCAGTCTCCCATGCCCAGCATCTCCAGTATCCTTCATGTCTCTGCCTTGATGGCAGACTGGGAAGGTGCTTTCCCATTTCTGTTCTCACTTGGGAATTAGTATTTCATGGGCGTCGGGCACATCCCTTGGGAGTCCAGTGGGGTCAGGCGCTGCTTCCCACTCATTCAGTCCTTGCCAGCAATCCCACTGCTGCCACAGTGGGATATGCCACAGGAGTAACCTGAGAGTGGAAAGTTGGACCAATACTTCCTAAAGATGAATTCCAAGTATGTTATTTTAAAACGTATGACATGAGCATCTGTCAGGAAGACTCTGGATGAATCGTAATTACAGATACATTGCGTGAGCCATTAAACACTTTCCTAGTGACAGGACTTTGAGCACATCTGAAGGCAAAGATGGGGGAAACTGGAGGAGAAAGAAACTATCCGTGCAGGGGGTCCCTCCCACAACAGCATCACTGCCAACAGGGAAGAGTCAAAAGCACCTTGGGTATGACCCACCATCTCCCAGCAGCTGAAACACTGGGCTGAGCAGCCTCATCCATAGGATACCGATCGAGAAGAGGAGCGGCAGTTTCTGAACCAAGATTCGTTCTGGATTGCCCATAAGCAGAAACTCGTGATTACTCATCCAAAGCTGTTGCGTTCTATGCAACGTAGTGCAGCTGATTCCTCAAAACAAAAGCATTATATGGTTTTATGAAATATGAAAACAGTAGCGTTTTATAGCACTCACTCTAAAAGCATACATTGTAACAGAGAAATGGGTTTTGTCATCTTCTTTTGAGCCAACACGTCAGATCTTGTCATTGAGTTGTGCTCTCAGAACAGCTCCTTCTGCTGTGGCTTGCCATGGCAGAGGCAGTGTTTGCCCGAGTGGGCACCTCCAGCAGCAGCTGCCTCAGGAAGAAGGCTTTTGGAAGAAGAGTCTGATTCTTCAAGTGCTGAGATGGTCTTGGTAGAACGGAAGAGGTTTATGAAACCCCAAACCCTTAATATCCCCCTTTGATGTCTATTTGTGCTGTGTCAGACCCTGTTCCCTCTCTGTTCACTGTCACAGGAACGTACCCCTTCGCAGCAGGGCTGGGCCGGGCAGAGGTCTGTCACCCATGGAGGCTTTCAGTAACAGCAGTGGTTGTTCGGTGGTTTGGTTTGCAACGTCTGTTTCTACAGGCCAAGATAACTCTGCTGTTCTGGTTTTGTGCTGGGGAAAGGGATTGATGTGACCTGATGGCAGAAAAGAATAATATCATTAAGGTGGTCATGAAGAAAAAGAGACCGATTGTTTCAAATACAAACAGTGGCCATAAATGCAGATGTGTCTATATTTGAACACTGCATGAAGTAAAAGATACTGTAATTAAGACAATGTGAGGGAATACTTTGTCCCTCACTTTGATTTGAATTTGTGTGCTGGCTTTTGTGGAAAGGCCTCGCAACGGTTTGGGAAGGGTGAAAAGGATGGCCCACGTGAAATAATGACGCATCAAGGCAGCAGCAGCGCGGTTTCCTGAAGCTCGTCATACCAAATGCTTTGATGGGATAAGTCCCTTGAAATCGTATCCTACTGTTCAAGGATACTCCAAGTGTCTTCCTCCCTCTGAACAACCTCTGCCTGCTCCAGGGCAGTTGCTAGTCTTTGTGATGCTTCAAAATGAGGAGACAACAACATACCTAAGCAAATTGAGCTAGTTTTGTGATTTCCAGGCCTAAAACTACTCATTCCCTTGTATTTCTGAATGTCCCGTTATCCTTTATTTCATTCTTTGGTAGCTAATGGAACAAAGATACTCGCAGGCTTGTGGGTCAGGTCTCTAACCAAATTAGAAGCACTAAGCCAAAGAAATGTCACCTTCCTTCTTCCTCTCAGGACACCCCTGACACGTTGGGAGGAATGAGTCAGATGGTTTCTCTGGCCTCCGCTTCCACGCCGACACTAGATGTCAGCCCAAGCCCACGAGTGCTTCTGCTCGACACTGCAAGCAGGTTCTTGCAACCCCATGGAGGAGCTGCCTGGGGCCAGCCTGGGGCTGCTCTGGCATCCTCACCCCCCAAGGATGGGGACTTGTTGCGTTGCAACAGCAAGGGGAAAAAGGAAGGGTGGGCCCTCGCCTCTTTGCACAAAGTCCCTTCTGTACTAGACATATTTTTACACAAGCCGAGAGGAGCCGCGTCTTGTGGGGGTGAAAACTCCCACCTGAAGTTCCTGTCCTCCTCCCAGAAGTGCTGGAAGGGGGTTAACCTCTCACCGGGACCATTAGCATCGCTCTTGAAACCGGTGGCAGTCACACAGGACTGGCCCAGGTACTTTCTGCAATTAGTTAAAAGCTCCATTAGCGTGTTTTCTGCTCAGGGCACTGTTGCCCCAGAGCATTCAGCTCACAAACACTGGTAACCAAGGCACATGTTGACCAAAAGCCATGCGAAGGCAACAGAAACTGCCTGGGATAAAACAGCATTTCCTCATGTTTCCACTCCGGCTGGGGACAGAGGCAATTTCCCCTTCCCATGGTTAGAAAACAGCATTCCTTCCCTATTTCCAGCCTGTCGAGGGCTCCAGGCTGCAGAGGCGAGATGGCCTCATGGAAATGGGGGATTCGGCATTAAACGTTAGCAGCGAGCACCTGCTCCCACACCTCTGTTCCTGCACTCCCGCCTTCGGATTTAAAAACCAAAGGAATGTAGCAGTCTCCCTGTGCAGTCCCTGCCCTGTGCCTTGCTGTGCAGCGAGAGGCGGGCAGAGCTCACCCCGCCAAAACCCAGGTGGGCTGCAGCTCCTCAGGGCGCAGGGTATTTCCCGGACACGTGCCCGGGATGCCCCTGGCCTTGGCAAGGGCTCACCGTGGCAGGGATGCGGTTCCTGGGACTGAGCCGGCTGGCTCAGGCTCAGGCATCCCTGCGCCCTCCGTAAATTTGTCCTTTGTGGAGACAAACCTACAACCAACCAAACCAGCATGGTCTGGCACTTCTAAAAATCCCTCTCTCTTTCAGTGGAGAGATTTTCAGCAAAGCAAACGCAAACAATTCTGGCTCAAAACAACAATTATTTAGGTTGATCCAGCCTGGCATCCCACAGTAAGTAGCCTGTTCTGTAGAGTTAACTGCTTAATGTTGTCCGAGCCACTTCCTTAAAGAACAACTAGATGAGCAGTGGGCAGAGTTTGTTCTTGTTTATCACGGGGGAGAAAGAAAACAGCAGCGCAAACAAGCCCACAGGCTGCTCTGAACAGCAACTCTTCAGCCACTGGACCAGGGTCAGCCGTGAGGAGGCTGGCTCGCGGGGGGCCAGCGCTGAAAATTGCGTGTGACAGCAGGCGGGAGGGGGTCTTGGATTTCAATGGCTTTCCCTTGCTTTCCTTTGGGAAGCTGTGCTCCTGGCCCGGATCCTGGGAACACTTCAGTACACAAGGACAGTTGCCATGGCCACTAAAGGGGGGGCAGCGAACAGCACTGCCGCAGCACTGACAGGAGCTGCTTGTGCTTCCAGGGTGCGCGGGTGCGTGTGTGCACGGGTGTGCAGGTGCGCGTGTGCACAGGTGTGCAGGTGCATGTGTGCACGGGTGTATGAGTGTGTGGGTGCACAGGTGTGCAGGTGCGTGAGTGCACGGGTGTATGAGTGTGTGGGTGCACGGGTGTGCGGGTGCGTGGGTGGGCATCCCACCCAGGGCCCAGCATCTCTCCCTGCTCGCTTGCAAGCACGAACGTCCCACAGAGCACCACGGGCATGAGCAAGCCACGCATTGCAGAGAATGGGAAAATGGGAAAATATTTCGCATGGGCTCAGCGTGGGCATCCGCAACCTTGCGTCTGCTTTGGAAACAGGGATGAGCGTTAGAAAGGGAGGGAGCAGGGCTGCAAGGATACTCCACACGCTGCCAGCTCTCTGGGCACGTGCAAGTCGTGAAGGTGATGAGCAAAAGCCAGCACCCAGCAATTCAAGGAGGAGCGGAATTCCCTGCAGAGGCAGCCCACCATTCCTGCAGCTCATCTCTCCTGCTGCGCACAGGGCTCGTGAAGGTGAAGTCGCTGGGGCTCACGCGGTCTGTCCTCACCCCGCAGGTAACCCAGCCAAAGAGGGAGGCGATGTCTGGCCAGGCAGGAGCTAGTGAAGCCGTGTCCGGTACATGCTGCGGCTGGCTGTACTGAACACGGGGTTCTGGGGGGGGACACCCACCCCAGTAGGTGCCTCACCTCCGTACAGATTTACTGAGGTCCCCAGCAGAGAAGCTGCTGCTGGGGGTTACTCACAGCCACAAGAAGTTCTTGCTGGGGCAGCTGTGGAAATTGCCACCCACTGTTGCCTTTTCGTCCCTGCGCTGCTGGAGATCTTGGGACAGGAGCAATGGTAGCTGACCCACACAAGCTCACGGTTTGGTGTGCACTTTTAGCCTGGAAGCAGTGAGGATTTAAACCCACCATGCAGTGGGCTGGCAGTGGAGGGGAGGCTCACGCTGGCCTTCCTGCTGCCCCAGCTGTAGAGGCGGGGGAAGAAAAACCTAAATCAGT
>NW_010261241.1:13948-14370 GCF_000690775.1 Eurypyga helias
ACACTTAAATCAGGGCAGCGAGACCAGCCAGTATTAGTTTTCCAAAGACCTTTGTTACTCATGGTATGTTCATTTTGTTTATATTCTGTTCTGTAAAACTAAATAATTCCCCTATCTTGGTGGCTTTATAGTCTCTAAATAGCTCTAGCACGTTTCCCATCCCTAGTTTTACGTTTGCTTGCTTGTTTCTCAAGCTAGCTCTTCCAGTGTCTCTTAAATCATGTCTACTGTTGTTTGAAACCCTTCCAGTTTCTTGCCATCTGTTCAATCCCAAAAGTGAACAAAATATTCATGGTTCATGGCAATATCCACTCTGACACAGAAACAGGAGCCTGTGCATCTGAAGTTTCAAGCATCTCCAGTCAAATAACATCAAGGTTAACATCTCTCCTCTCCTCTCCTCTCCTCTCCTCTCATTCCAC